>NW_005842527.1:271780-323130 GCF_000455745.1 Alligator sinensis
TAATGCATTCCTTCGTCCTACATTTATGTTGGTTCATGAATCCATTTTGTGCCATGAACTTTTCCAGTATTCAACTTTATAATACATAGTACTAGAGCAGGCTTCATCAGCATTCAGTCCACAGACCAGATCTGGATCCAGCCTACAGAGCTTCTGACCCAGCTGCTGCAACTGCTTCTTCCTGCTACCTGGCCACCCAGGGTGGGTGATACAAGTTAAATCCCTACACTTTGAATGTAACAAAGTTAAAGATGCAACAGTTATTTTATACTTATATCACTACAGGAGGCAGGTATAACAGTTACACTGCAACAATTTATATCAGTACCATTTGACATCAATACAATGGTTATGTCTGTAAATACTCTTAAGATTAGAAGCAGGCTCAGCACATAAGCAAGGCAGAACCTGCTTGCCTGAAAAGAATACAGGGAGATGCCAGGGACCCAGGTTTTCCGTTTCCCATGGAAAAATGGAGAAAACCATGGAGTTCTTGGTTTTATCAGAGAAAACGTGGATTTTCTCTTTTTAGCAGAGAAACCCATGGATTTCCTCCTTTTGAAAAGAGCTCTGCAGGCTGGCTGAGTTCCAGCCTGCAAGAGCTTTTTGCAAAAAGGGTGGGAAAGTGCCAACCCTGCCCAGAGGGGCAGGGGGAGGGACAGAGCCTGTGGCTTTTAATCAGTCACAAGGCCTAGGTCAGGCTCACTTTCCTCCTGGAGCCTGTGAAGTGGTAGTGGGGCTTGCAGGGGGCTGGGGGGGTGCGGGGCAGGGCTAGGGTAGAAGCTGGCTGGGGGCTGAGGGAGCGGTCAGGCGTTAGGGAAATGCACAGAGTGCCCGGCTGGTGCCCCCACATGCGGCTTCCCTTAAGGGCTCCAAGAGCCGCTTTGGTTCCATGTACCCCCAGCCTGGCACTCTGGCTGCAAGCGGGGAGGTGTTGGGGAAATACACAGAGTGCCTGGCCGGCTCCACATCTCCCCGCTTGTGGGTGGAGTGCCAGGCTGGGGGCACATGAAACCGAAGTGGCTCTTGGACAAAAGAGTCATGCGGCGATCTCGTACTGGCTTCTCACTCCATGCTGCCCCAGTGATGCACCTCCTGCACACAGGGCTGCACTGAGGGAAGCAGCATGGGGCTCCACCACTCAAAGCAACAGCAGGTGCATGAGGCACAGCACGGCAGTGAAGAGATCCTGGCACGGCCCCACTGTCCCCAGCTGTCTTGCTTGCAGGTCTATAGCAGCCCTGTGGGAGGGAAGCAGGGCAAAAGCTCAAGCCCGCAGCCTACCTGCTGCACAGATCTGGGGGTGTAGGTCCCCCCTGCCCCATGGGAGTGCGCACGGCCACCAGGAGCCAGCCTCGCCCCTGCCCGAGTCAGCAACAGGCAGGCAGCAGTGGGGGAGTCGGCTCTGTGCTCCTGCTGCAGCTGCCTGCTGTTGTGGGCAGGGAGCTGTGGACCTGGGTCCCTGGTCCCATAGCCCTGGCAGCTGGGAGACCCCTCCAGAAAGGCAAGGGGGTAGGGGCTGGGGGGGGGCAAGAAGCACAAACAGGGCTGGGGGGGCTGTTGTGGGGCAAAGAGGGGCACCAGCAGGGCTGGGGAGGCTGTGGGGGCCTTTAATTTTAATCATTGATTTGGTTATTAGAGAATTTGCAACTTTTTAATCACAGAAAACTAGGATCCTGGAGATGATGCATCCTGAATCCCTTCTGGCTTTCTTTAACCTTACAAATCACTTTACTAATTCCCTGCTATCTGTTACCATATTAGGACTAAGTGACTGAATTTTGCTCTGAGAACTTAATTATGGTGTCATTGCATTTTGCTTTCAGAAAAACAAGCTTCTCATTTTGGACTTAAACATGTTTGGGTTGAAGGTTTGGCTTTTGAAGAATAAATTATTACAAAATTGTGTTTCATTTAAAAAACTTTCATGTTATTTTTCAATGGAATTTTCAGCCTGGATAGACAAGCTGAGCTGCAGCCAAAGATACCAAACGTGGATTTACGATCATTGTTCTCCTATTGCCTCATAAGGTCCTTCTGTAACCATTTCTATATCTCAGTTAACTAGAGCTCAGGACAAGGGGAAGAGGTATTATGATTTGATCAAACACATGCAGAGTCAGAAAGTCATTATAAACTTTTTGTTCTTTGCCAGAAATCTTCATTTCCATTTTATTCCTGAATGTTGGCAGAAATTTTTTAATTTCTAGCTGGGGGATACAGCATCAGTTTGAAGAGGGAGGACTATCATTCAAATGGGCCTTGAAGTCCATACTAGAAATGGGGTATTTTTTTCTAATTAGTTGTACCATACCTTATTGTTACACAACAGATGCCTTGGACTTCCCTATTTTATAATGTTCCTTTATTATTAATTTAATTATTATACATTATAATTCACTACGTGCATCATTTGTTCAAATAAAAGAAAATAAATGTTTCATATGTAAACGCTATACTTGGTAAAACACACCTATTTCTCTCTAATTTCTTGTGAGCTAGGAATAAATTAACTTTATCTCAGGTAGAAGTAGACACAGATACAATTTAAAAAGCCACATTAGGTTCATTGATAAAAAAGAAGGAAAAAAAATCTTCAGTTTTCCAGGCCTTGTGTTGAAACAGTTCAGGCCAGATGAGCTTTCCAGGTTTGACTGAAGAAACGCTAGCCCACAGCTGATACCAAACTCCAAATGGACACCAGCCAGCCAGAACTCCATAGAAACAATTGTATACTTAAAGGGCAAATTATTCTAGCAGTTGATATCCTATTCAGGACTTAAAATAACCTACAAATTTATGATACAACAATCCAACATGTTCTAGTACATTAGATCCATCTCTATTTTGAATGAAATACGGGGATTTTTTTTGCACATCCACATTTCACAACATCCCAAACAGCCTGCCCACAGAGTACACACTGTCCTCACTTTGCTAGATCAAAAGTGCAACAATAGCTCCTACTTCTTACTGCTCTGTCCTCTGCATTTGCTGTGCTGCAGCTGTGAAAATTTAAGAGTCCAGTTGGACAACAGTCCCTTCCAGCTGCAAGAAATAAAGCAGAGCCTCACCAGTACATCCCAAGTCAAAACAGACTTTGACAAAAGTATCTGTTAGCAAAAAGTTGAATTTGCCAAAAAAACCCAAAATTAAAAAAAATCCAGAGGCAAATTTGAAAGAAACAGGAGGAAGAAGGGAAGGTAGAGGTGGTAGTGGTAACAATGGTAGTAGTATGGTTCTTTTATCCACTAATCCAGTGGTTAAGAACACTCATCCAGGAGTGAGAGATCCTTGTTTAAAATTCCCTCCTCTGAGTAGATTTGAACCCTTAGTTTCAAAATCTGAGGACAAAGGCAACAAGCTATCATTTATTCTGAAGGTGCTCTCGGTTTGTTCGGTTGATAGTCTTCTACTTTGAACACATAGTTCAATGTTCACTGAAGCAGGGAGCATTCTACATCCCAAATGGACATCCCAGTCACTGGGCTAAGAAGTCATTTCCTCCTTCTTAGTCTCCATTTCAGTGATTATTTTGAAGAAAGTAGAAGGGTGCTAGCAGAAAGGACTAAAGCACCAGTTTTCATTTGACTCTTTGTTTCCCTGGGAATACAGGTAGACACAGAATAGGGTCATGGGAATAGTCATGGGAAATAATAGGATGACAACATGTGGATACTACCCAAGCACTAGTAAGAAATCCAGGCTCCAGACTGTCATCTTTGCACCAAACCCAGCAGTGAATTTTTCTGAAGCTGACAGCACATGCCTTTTTTTCTGGAGATCATTTTACTTTAGTTAATGAAGAGTGAAAGGTTGGAGAAAGCAAAGGCAGAAACTAGGAATGTATGCAGATTAGCATCTCATGCAGGAATGGAGCATCAAAAAATGGTGAATCAACTAGTGTCCCCCAAGAAATCAGATTTGCTTCTGCTTTTCTCTCCACTGCACAGCTGCTACTATCATGTGAAACTTTATGCATCATCAAGATTTAAGAAGGGTTATCAGGCCCCTTGTCCCATGCGTTCTCCTAGAGGGGGTAGCATATACATTTCAGGACTTCTGCCATGGTAATTGCTCTGTATTCTCTTAAAAAATGCATCCTGCTGTGCAGAAGGCAACATTTACTAATCTTAACAAGCCAATCAGTATTGGGATGACTGCTCTGGAGGAATCAACAATATGAACCATGAGGAAAAGAGGCCAATATTGGGCAAGATGATCCAGAATTTATTAAGTGAACTGACCTCCCACAGTTACATTTTCTGTGGGATGTTATTTTCAGTGGATGCAAGCCCTCTGCCTCCGAGGAGGTAGTGAACTGTTTGTAGACTTGTAATCTAGAATTACAATGCATTGTTTGCAACTTGTCTATTGTGGACAAAGTATAATAACTTTACTGTAGAAAAATAAAAATAAATAAATCACAGATTCTCTTGTTAAGTGCTTTCTATCTACTACTACTTCTTATACAGTCAAACTTGAGAAACCTTTTACACATATAAGGCATGGATACACATTAGCCTATCTAACGATAGTGCCTCTAGCTCTTCCGTGACATAAATGTTGCTGTATTTGCTTTATAAGTTTATTTGTTGATTTTGAAGGGCTCGACAGAGCAGGCAACAGTGGAGCAAATAATCTGTCTAGTCACTGAACACCTCAAGTCAAGTTCTAGCAAGGCAATTACAGGAAGCTCCATTTTACAACCTGTTTCTATATGGTGCACAACTTACCTAACAGAAATTTATATTGAAATTACAGCACCTAGCTGTGAAACTTCAAAAAGTCATTTACTATCTTACTGCCACATTGTGTATGTATGGTGGGGAGAGAGCTGACCAAGGAGACTTAACTTGATTATTTGGTGAAATAACTTGATCATTTCACCAAATAATATACCATATTTACTCAAATCCAAGATGAGTTCATCTGTCCATCTCTCCCCCTCCTCCCAACCTCCTCCCAGCCAGCATGGGGGCAGAAAGCCTGGTCTTGGATTCAAGTACCAAACTGGGATAGGCAGCAGTTCAGCTCTGGCTTTGATCCTGAATGGCTCATTTGGCAGGGGAGAGGGCATGTGGCAGTAGAAGCACTGGGGGAGACCAAAGGGTCAGGGAGCAACCCGCAGGGCCTGGGGGAAGCAGGGAGTTGGCGGGGACAGGCACAGGAACAGAGGGGGTGGTTGGGGTCTGGCTCCTTGCTCCCTGCCACTGCTTTCCTCACGACAGCAGTGGGGTGGGAGGGTTGGGGGGACAACACAGATTTAAGATAACTTTCCACTAATAAGATATTATACATGGAAAATTATAACAAATTTCTATTTTTTCATGTATGGAATTTAATTACTGGGGTTCACCTTAAATTCAAAAAGTTGTCCTGGATTCAGGTAAATATGGTAAATCTTATTCTAAACAAACTGTTTCAAGACTTACTTTGAAAAATGCAGCAGAAAAAACTGGCAATATATTTTATTGCTCTTATGATTCACACATAAATAATATCAGAATAATATTTTAACAAGGAAAAATTAAATACTCAACATTAATTCTGATTTGGAAGGCATTCTTTTCTAGGAGTCAGCAACATATGTGAGCCATATTCTGGGGCTGCCACTGCTGCTTCTCTCTACTGCCCAGCTGCTCACTGTGGGCAACCAGGGTCATGAAGGGGAGAGGCCAGGAGAAGCAACAGTAACCTGGTTGGAAACAGTAGCCTGGTTGGAAACACTGGAAGTTCTTTGCATCCAACCTAAAACCATCCTCTGACAGTTTAAGGCCATTGCTCCTTGTTCTCCCCTGGGGCACCCTAGTGAACAGTTTTACTCCCAGCTCCTGATATTCACCCCTTACATTCTTATAGACGGCCACCAAACCCCCCTCAGTCTTCTCTTTCTCAGGCTGAACAGTTCCAGATCCCTTAGTCTTTCCTCATAATGATTGTTCTCCGGGCCCTTAATCATTCTTCTGGCCCTTCTCTGGACCCTTTCAAGATTCTCCATGTCTCCTTTGGATACAGTACTCCAGCTGGGATCTTACCAGTGCTGACTAGAGAGGAAGTATGATTTCCTTAGCCCCACGCACAATGCATAGGCTAATGCATCCCAGTATGCTATCAGCTCTGTTGACTACAGTGTTGCACTGGAGGCCCATGTTCATCCTATGATCAATCATTACCCCAAGGCCCCTTTCAGCCATCGTGCTGGCCAAGACATCTCCTTCTAGCCTATATTCATGTTGCTAGTTACTTCTCCCCAGATGAAGAACTCTGCATTTATCCCTATTGAACTGCATCCAGTTCTGCTCCTCCCAGCTTTCCACCTTGTCCAGGCCCACTTGGATCCGTATCCTATCCCCTAGCATGACCACTTTTCCCCGTAACTTAATATCATCTGCAAACTTAGTATCACCTGCAAACTTGGCCAGCGTGCTTTCTACATCCTCTTTTAAATTGTTGATAAAGATGTTGAACAGCGCAGGGCCAGGAACACCACTGGCCACCTCCTGCCAAAATGATACAGCCCTGTCCACTAGGTTCGACTCCTTAGCCAGTTCCCAATCCACCTGACCCTGGACTCTGCCAGCCCACAATCCCCCAGGTTTTGATTTTTTTTTTTTATAAGAGCATCATGGAAGACCATACTGAAGGCCTTTTTAAAATCCAAGTATACAACATCAACCATATCTGCCACATCCAAGCGGTTTGTTACTTGATCATAGAAGGAGCCAAGGTTGGTCAGACACAACCTGACCACAAGAAACCAAGTTCGCTATCCTTCAGCATCATGCCTTCTGCCAGTCTCTCACAAATGGACTTCTTGATAATTTTTTCCAAAATTTTACCAGGTATCGAGGTCAAACTGACTGGCCTATAGTTCCTGGATCCTCCCTCCTCCCCTCCTTAAAGATCTGCACCACACTGTCCCATTTTCAGTTTTCCGGGACCTCTCCCAAGTACCACAAGTCTTCAAATACCTTCACCAATGGTCCTGCAATGACTCCATCCAATTCCCTCAGCACTCTTGGGTGTAGTCATAGTTTCATAGTTTCAGGGTCGGAAGGGACCTAATAGATCTTCTAGCCCGACCCCCCGCCAGGGCGGGAGAACAACCCAAAAAAAACCAAAAAACCCAAAAAAAACCCCCTCCCCCTAAAAACAAAAACGGGACTCAAATGAGCCCAGCCAGGTAAGTATCCAGCCTCTTCTTAAAGATCCCCAGGGTAGGGGCCAGCACCACCTCCCTTGGAAGTTGGTTCCAGCTCCTAGCCGCCCTAACTGTGAAGTAGTTTTTTCGGATGTCCAATCTGTACCTCCTCTCCATCAACTTGTGCCCATTACTCCTTGTTATGCCAGCGGGGGCTAGGGGAAACAGCGTCTCCCCCAAACCCTTCTGGTTCCCCCTAGTGAGTTTATAGACGGTCACCAGGTCCCCCCTCAGCCTTCTCTTGTGGAGGCTGAATAGGTTCAAGTCCCGCAGTCTCTCACTGTAGGGTCTGCCCTGTTGTCCCCGGATCATGCGGGTGGCCCTCCTCTGGACCCTCTCCATGTTGTCCACATCCCTCCTGAAATGGGGCGCACAGAACTGGACACAATACTCCAGCTGCGGCCTGACCAGCGTCGCATAGAGGGGGAGGATCACCTCCCTGGCTCTACTCGAGATGCACCTGTGGATGCACGACAAGGTCCGGTTAGCCCTGCCAACCATGACCTCGCATTGTCGGCCCATGTTCATCTTGGAGTCAATAATGACACCAAGATCCCTTTCCGCCTCCGTGCTCTCAAGTAGGGAGCTCCCCATCGTATAAGTGTGCTGCTGGTTCCTACTACCCAAGTGCAGCACCCTGCACTTGTCCGTATTGAAACGCATCCTGTTCCTGTCTGCCCACCCCTGTAACCTATCCAGATCCTTCTGCAATCTCTCTCTCCCTGCTAGCGTGCTCACCTCCCCCCAAATTTTGGTGTCATCAGCGAATTTAAACAGGTTGCTCTCCACCCCAACATCAAGATCGCTGATGAAGAAATTGAACAGCGCAGGCCCCAGGACCGAGCCCTGGGGGACTCCACTACCCACCTCCCCCCAAGTCGAATATGATCCATCCACCACCACCCTCTGAGTGCGACCCTTCAGCCAATCTGCAATCCATCTGACCGTGTAGGCATCTATGCCACAGTCGCCTAGTTTATTAATTAGGATGGGGTGAGAGACGGTGTCAAAGGCCTTGCTGAAGTCCAGAAAGACTACATCCACCGCGACACCTGCATCCATGGCCTTTGTGACCTGATCATAAAAGGCAATCAGGTTGGTCTGACATGATCTCCCCCTAATAAATCCATGCTGATTGCCCCTGAGCATCATCTCGGATGCCGGCCCATCACAAATGTGCTCCTTGATGATCTTCTCAAAGAGCTTCCCCAGGATTGAGGTAAGACTGACGGGCCTATAATTGCCCGGGTCCTCCCTTTTCCCTTTTTTGAAGATGGGGACCACATTAGCTACCTTCCAATCGTCTGGCACCTGGCCCAAGCACCACGATCGCTCGTAGAGCCGTGCCAGGGGCCCTGCAATAACCCCAGCCAGCTCCCTCAGCACCCTGGGGTGGAGAGCATCCGGACCCGCTGACTTGAACGCGTCCAGCCCCTCCAGAAGCTCTCTAACCCGGTCCTCCCCAACCTGAGGTCTGAAGGCGATCCCCTCGCGTCCGGCTTCTATCACAGCCCTAACCCTAACCCTAACCCTAACCCTAACCCTAACCCTAACCCTAACCCTAACCCTAACCCTAACCCTAACCCTAACCCTAACCCTAACCCTAACCCTAACCCTAACCCTAACCCTAACCCTAACCCTAACCCTAACCCTAACCCTAACCCTAACCCTAACCCTAACCCTAACCCTAACCCTAACCCTAACCCTAACCCTAACCCTAACCCTAACCCTAACCCTAACCCTAACCCTAACCCTAACCCTAACCCTAACCCTAACCCTAACCCTAACCCTAACCCTAACCCTAACCCTAACCCTAACCCTAACCCTAACCCTAACCCTAACCCTAACCCTAACCCTAACCCTAACCCTAACCCTAACCCTAACCCTAACCCTAACCCTAACCCTAACCCTAACCCTAACCCTAACCCTAACCCTAACCCTAACCCTAACCCTAACCCTAACCCTAACCCTAACCCTAACCCTAACCCTAACCCTAACCCTAACCCTAGTCCATCTGGTCCTGCCAACTTGAAGACATTCAGCTGGTCCAAATAATCTCTCACCCATACGACACTGACCATTGGCTGGCAATTCCCGCTCCCCCACTCCGCATCCATCCAGTATCCAACCAGGTGGGTGACCACTATTTGTATGCAGGAACACTGATACAAAGTATTCATTAAAGAGTTTAGCCTTTTCCCAACTGTCTGTTATAAGTTGTCCCATCCCATTCTGCAAAGGCCCCACATTTCCCTTGGTCTTCCTCCTGCTCCCTATATACCTGAAGAAGGACTTTTTATTGTCCTTGATTTCAGTTGCCAACCTGATCTTGGTCACCACCCTTGCCTTCCTTATCCTCTCCCTACAAACATGAGCTATAGTTGTGTATGCCTCCTTGGGAACTACCCCTTGTTTCCACTGTCTGTAAGCCTCCTTTTTCTTTTGTAAGCACTCCTTGACTCCTCTGGTAAGCCAAGAGGGCTTCCTGGCCCCTATACCACCTTTCCTATATATAGGAATGGACCTTTTCTGCACTCTGAGGATCACTCCTTTGAGGAATGACCACCCTTCCTGAACTCCCTTTCCCGTAGGGTCTCTCTCACTATTTTCCTAAGCTCACTGAAGTCAGCCTTACTGAAGTCACGCACCTCTGCCCTACTGATTGACTTCCCTGCCCTACAACAGATAGTGAATTCTATCATCTCATGATCACTATCTTCCAGATTACCCTCAATCCTCAGATCTCCCACCAGGCCATTCCCTTTGACTAGAACCAAATTCAACTGCTTTATCAGAACACCAGAAAACCACGTTAAGATCAGTGCTGAAAGCAGAAATGGAAAGGAGGTGTGGGAAGACATAGACTTCTAAGAGGCAGGACATAGGGGAGTATGTAGGACAGCACAGAAAGAATAGAGCTTAAAAACTGATGGGGCAGGGAAAATAACATGTTTTCTAGAAGCAAAAAGTTGATGGACATGTGCCAGAGGAGGTTATTCTGGCTCCATGACAGTTGCTTAGGAAAGTCATGGGATGAACATTTGAGAAGTCTGGAATCCAGTATACTCACTTTGGAGCTGAATCTCATACATGTAATTATTTCAAGTATTTTTGTGGGGGGAGAGGTTGTTTGTTTGGATCTTATGAATTTGCATTATTAAAAATGTAAGACTCTGGAAATGCATCCTAGTTTTGTATCTGTTTTCATCAACTTGGGAAACTTGATTTTAAACAACAGTAATAATAAAATGAACAGAAAGAGAGAGTAGTTAATATGGCTGCTTTGAAAACACACAATTTAGGATTAAAAAAATTAAGTATCCAAAGACAGCACCCTGAGCCCAGGGAAATCTAAACAATTACAATAAGGGTTACTCTGGTAGCAACACAACCCTTCTAATTTTAGCTTTTGTTTTATAACCTCCACCAAAGTATATTGTGTGGCTAGCTGACTGGACACACCAAGTCATTGTACCAGAACCCATAAAAGGACATATGCAAGACAAAGCACTGCTCAGGAAGATTAACCTACTCACTATAAAGTCCATTATTTTTTCTCATATTTAATGCATGCATCCTTTCTCACTGTTTCAAATCAAAGGGCACTTTTGCACATGCTCCAGGAGTGGAGAGGGAGGTGGCACTTTAATCAGACCAGTTGTCTGAGAACCACTTTAATTCAAGTGCTGCAGCATCTCGTGAATCAGCATCCCTGTGCTTCAAAATGGTGGTGGAGGCACTTGAACTCAAGCTTTAGTTCAAGTGCCTCCACCACCATGTTGAAGTGCGGAGACACTGATACACAAGACGCAGGAGGCTGGTGGAGTGTGGTAATCACCACACTCCAACAGACTCGATTAATCAATGGTGCTCCAACGCACTGTAATTACAGTGCGTCGGAGCAGCTTCTGTGTTCTGTGTTCTTGTACAGGCACCCTTCAAAATTCACTTCTGCATTCTATTACTATTCACCGATTTAAATATCTGTCATAAACACTTACATAAACAACAGAGATACAGTGAAAAGACACCATTAGGAACACAAAGCATTCATCCCACTGCACAACCACATTTTCATCAGACTTCATTAATATTAGGTTATTTTGAGTCCAATGCGTATCAGTAACCAAAATGACTGAACCTTGCAGTCTGGAGTGAGTCATGTTCTCTAATCTCTCACTTCTTCTCGCAGTCTTTCATTTTTCTCATGGGGATTAAAAGTTGACCCCCAACACTCTCCTTTATGAAAATACCCTTGAGATGCTCAGGACTCCAAAATACCTTAAAATGGATAACATTATCAGGTGCTCACCACCACTCACAACAAAGGTCCACCACAGTATCGGTTCTCAAAAACAGGAATTGCTTGTTTGAAGATTTGTGTTGTGGTATCAGTATGGCAACTGTAACAGATATTCTATGTTACCAAACTGCAATAAGCTGAAGGTATAGACAAATGTACATTTTAGCTGCTTAAAGCGGAGAGGGGAGCTGCTGTTACATCTGCATAAACTTGTAGTAATCAATACAAGTAAGCTAAATGGCTGTAATTTTAACCTTGAATGAAACAGTTAAAGTTGGAGTAGTTTTACACAACTATAGAATCATGCAGACTTAACATTTGCATCATAACAGCCTATACTTTGATGCTGATACAATTGTTCTCTCTATTTATACTCTAAATTGGGGGTGTCAAACATACTGCCCGTGGGCTCAATCTGGCCTGAGGAGGTGGGTCATCCAGCCCACAAGGCTTCTTGGAGGCTGGACCACCCACCTCCACATCTTGTATTTGGCACATATACAAGCTATCCACATAGCTTGCTGAAGCCTCTGTACCAGTAGTATCAAATCTTACTGTTTTAGAGCAGGTCTGGAATACAGGGCATTAATGTCACTCTCCTCCCCCACCCTTTAACCACCAATGAAATCAGGGGTTTTAGTCACCTTTGGCAACTAAAATCATTAGCAGCATAGGGACGAGCAACAGCAGTGATGAACTGATGGGTTCCAGAGCTGTGCTGAAAATCTGGAAGCTGCTGGGATTACCACCACCACTGCCGCTGCTCATGGTCTGAATGTAGCCCATAGGGCCTAATGAGTTTGTCACCTGTGCCCTAAATCTTCATTCTCCTCAATTTAATGTGCAACATATATTGTCAGACATCTGCATAAGGTTCTGTAAAACTGATTATTAGTTCCCAACTCTTTCATGGAAGTTTTTGGGTTCTTTTCAATTTATGGGTTGACAGCATTTATGGTGAAATGCCACAGGGTTGTCAATAACTAAAGAGCCTCTGTCACCAAAGCTATGTTGGTAGAATCCCTTGATGTAGGTTCAGGGTGTGCCAACAAACTGAGTTTTTCTTCCAGTGTAGCTACACTATGTCCCCAGACAACACAAAACTAACCCAACAAAAGCCTTCAGTTGTCATAACTGTATCACAGCAGAGGCTTCACCAACACAGATATCAGCTAAAGCAATGTTTCCCAACCAGTGCGCCACAACACAATGGTGTGCTGTCAGAAATGAATAGATGTGCCATACCAATGAGCTACAATGAGCTCATACGTATGAGGATGGGGAATACTACCTTAACAGGTGTGCCACAGAAATTTTATATTAACGTAAGTGTGCCTTGGACTGGAAAAGGTTGGAGAACAATAAGCTAAAGGATGTGATTTTGCCCCCCACCCCTTTCTCTCCGCCCTCCCCTTGCAACATACACACACTCCTAGTCAACATAGCTATCCCCAGTAAAAGTATTCAGTATAGATAGGACCAAAGGCAACTGACATGTCAGTAACACTAAAACCAACAAAATTATTTATAAGCTCCTGAAGCAATGGCTTGCTTAAAAGAAAAAAACAACTTTCTTAAAACAAAAGAGTTTAATAGTTTAAAAATAAAGACTACAGCAGTGCACAGTGTTTTCACTCTGCAAAAATGTATTTAACCTAACGTAGAATTATGGAAAACTAGAAAATATCAACTCTAAACCTTATTTTCATTTAGACTGAGTTATAACTAGTGCATAGTGTCTGCAACAGTGTAATGCTGGCACTATGCTGGACAAGAAGGAAAAAAAGATGTAGCTCCTGCAAAGAGAAAATTAACATGTATAGCCTTGGTGGGAAAAACAGATTCCTTTTTCAACTTTCACCTCTTCAGTACCCCTGCCACTCCCTGCTGGCCCCTGTATGAGCCACAGGAACAAAGGAAAAAAAACAGGAAAATTTCAGGAAACAATTTTTCAAATAAATGGAAGTTCTGGCTCCACATAAGGATTCTTTGTATATTTTGCATGTTTTAATCTATTTTTCCTTACTATTACTTATATTGCTTATATTATTCCTTCACTATTACAAGCAGCAAGTAATCTAAAATTCACCAGAAACTCAAAAGGTCTTCTTCTTGATAGTCCTCAGAACCTGGCTTTATTAATGAGAAGTTTCTGAAAAGTTTCTTTACCTATGTGGCAACTATGGTCAAAAGAAATCATACTCTCTTTTACAAATGTCATCTAAAATGGGGAAAAAGGAATATGGTTTGGGGCCTCCATCTATGAAACCACCCACAAAAGTCCTTGTTTTATGGGAACTTTCAGGATCACATATTGAGCCCACCTGGTTGATCACAAACTTTCTCCTATCTGAGCTCTAATTGGCTCAGTTTTCAAAATTTATGAATCCCAGAATATGGAAGTTTTGTGTATTCAGTTAAATTCTAGTACCATCCTAATGTAGCTGCTTGAAACAAATCATGAACAAAAGGTTAATTACCTAGCAAATAAGTATTACTATAATTTACCATTCTGTAACATACTAAAATGTAAAATTAATAATTATCTGAAAATAAACTATATAATTGCTTAAATAAATATATATAGTCATAGTGCACCCTCCTAGGAAGCAAGCAGATATATCAACTCAAGGATAAAGGGTCCAATACTCAGTTGTAAATCTGCTATGTTATTGTTACATCAATAAGAATGCATCTTTCTTTAGAAAATAACTGAAATACAAATGGAAAACTGAATCAAAATCAATCATTTCAAAACCAAGGCTTTCTACTTAGTGATTTAAAGTCTTGTTGTCTTAAAATAATCCATTGTGGCTGGTTGGAGGAACAAAGAAAATGCAATTCATGGTGACAAAGTGGGAGCTGAATATAGGCCTCCTGGCTTTTCTGACAGTGTGGCATCAAGGAGATCTGTATGACCTTCCCAACCTGAGAGGGTCACTATGTTGAAAGACTCTTTTCCCTCTGGTCTGAGACTGCCTCATGATCAGTGTCATCAGAAATCCCATCCTTGAGCCAAAACAAACCTATGACCAGACCCCAACTATATCCCTTGCTTAAGTAGTAAATTAAAATGCATTCTAGAAAAAGACAATGAAGTCACATTTTTAGTGGAAAAAAGTCATCTCCAAAACTGCTTGGGGGAAAGGAAGCAGGAATAGTAGTGAATTACAGCAGTTACAACAGAGTGAAATGCAGACTTTTTTACATGGATCACACTCTGATTTTACTTATGCTACTACTGGAAAACCAAAGACATGTTTACCTAGCTTCCTTAAAGAAATATAAGGCTAAAGTACATGAGAATAACCTGCTCCAAATCACAAATTTCTTAAAGTAGTACAGTGCTTAAAAATCACATTTTTATGGCACAATGCTTATTCATAACCTAAGTATATAAAAATATGCGGCTTGTACCTAAGAGTGCAGTCATCTGGAGGGTTTGACATAAAGGTATGTTTTTATATATATATATATATGTATGTATGTATGTATGTATGTTACTGCTTTCAGAATGCCCTTGGCAAAATCTGCTGAACTACACAGTAACCAAAGCAACAGAAACTAGTAGACAGGCTCTTTGTAGTTAAGCTAAGGAAGTTTTCCCAAAGAAATCTCTCAATTATAAATTGCTTATTTTTTAATGGGTGGAGATGGAGAGCTTGGTAAATCAGCTTCAGAACAAATGGCCAGCTGTGCAACAGACTACAGGTATAAGTCAAAACCCCCACCACAAGGCTATACTGAAGTTTCTCAAGCCATGACCTCTAAAAGGCTTCTACTTCTACTCCCAAATGATTCTAAGAGAAGAACACTAAATATACAGTAGATTTGTAACAACTCATTTTCACTAGGAATCGAGTCTAAAATTTTCAAATGATAGAAACTTATCCAGATTCGCAGAATCCAGATTCTCAGAATTGATACTATTTGAAGATTCAATTAATTTCAATAAGAACCACGGATGTTCACACCTTTGAATTTTGAGATTACTTATTTAGGTGCTTGCATATAGATCTGGGAGTTGAATTTCATTCTCTCACATTGAAATATTGATCACAGAAAACAAAAATATTCTCACTGCCAACAAAATATTAAGCACTATCTTTATAAGGTTTAAAAAAAGGCAGCTCACTGAGCCTCTCTACATGTTAGCAAATATTGTTTATTTAAATTACTTCAAGCAATAAATGTTATAGGAAAGAGGCTTTTCACTAATAAGTGAAAAGTAAGCAATATTTGGACAAACATCAAAAAAATGCATAAATAGGAAGATTTTATCATAATTTTTCTGGAAGTCAAAAATGCAATGAAAACTGAGTATCAACATTTTAAAATCTTTTCCAAGTTAGATTCACCAAAGATATAACGGTTATGTCCCCCCACCATCAATATTTAGTCTGAGAAAATAAGAAAGAGGTTTCTCAACAAGAAAACAATACTAACCTTCATTCCTGGGGACAGCTTCCGGACCCCCTGTTTTATCTGGCATCTCAACAAGACCAGGTTACTGAAACCTGAGGGATATAAAGAAAGAAAAGTATTCTCAGGCACAGTCAGTACATTCCAGGTGAAAGACACCTTTCCTCCCGCAGGTTAGGGTTATAGTTTCAGCTTCAGTCACCTCCACCCCCTCAAAAAAATTGAAGAATGCCACTCATTCCAAGTGTCTTTAACAAGATAGCAGGACTTACGTGTTAAAACAGCAGTAAGGGTTTACTAACCTAGATGGATAGTACAAGGAATCTGATAGATACCTGTGATCATTTTAATAAATAAGGCATATCAGCAATTGGTCTGAAAGACTTTTTTTCCTTCAAGTTCTACATTTTTAAGTGAATTCTCAGTCAAATACCTGTCTTCCTACTATGCAATGGAGGAACTATTCATATCCACTTAACAAAATATAATAGAATTCTCTAAGTTTTAGAACATATATTATAACATCTACCAATCCTGAGTTTTTAAAACAATGTTTTTATATGAGTTATTTGTAAGACAGTATTTGTTTGTTTTAAATACTACTGGATTGTGGTTTGTGATCTCACTCTTAAATAGGACTATACATTTAGAGAGGGACAAGATTTGTTAGATTACCCTTCTCCCTAAATATGGGCAACCCTTCAAAGGCCACTGGCACACATTGATTTAATGACATGATTGGATCCAATCCATGAACCTAATAATCACATCCCTTGCCATGCCACATGTATACGGCTGGAGGCATGATTTTGGGATTGGGGATCATTTCCCAATAGTGCCATTACTACTTGCCTTTGGTTCTCCCTGCATTGGCTAGTTGAAAGCTGGATGCCTATGTGGAACCAACAATCAGCTGATTGTTGACCCAGATGGACAATCCCAGGTCCCATTAGAGACCCAGGGCCTTCCAGGAACTGGGACTGACAATCAGCTGATTGTCAGCCTCAACCCCACAGCATCCCAGGTCCAGTTCACTCAGGTCTGTCAGACCAGACAAAACCCCACTCCAGACAGCACAGGCCGAGCTGCTTGGCATTGGTTGAGGGAAGGCTTTGGCTGTCAAACTTTAAACACCATACTAGGGAGCTCTGGCTGAGCAGCGCCCCTCTCCCCCCAACCATATGTTGTCCAGATTTTCCCTTCTGTTTACAGCATGCAAAGCCCAGCTGATTTCTTTGCCATGTCTATCATGTATGCAGCATGGACAGCCCTGAACCCTTGCACAGCACCACCCTGCCCCCAGGAGCTGGGGGATGAAGTGGAAGCTGGACGAGGGAGGGGAAGCCTGGGGAACCAACCCAGCCACCACAGCAGCAAAAGCATTGAAGGGATTGGCAGCTAGGCACCAACCCATGGACTAGCCCTGCATCAATTGGTCCTCCTTCTCTTTTGTATCAGTCCATGGCTAAATTAAATCTGAAACATTTTTCAAGTCCCGCTTTTAAGCCTTTGAATGATTCAAGATTTCATAGTAGCTAGGGTCAGGAGGGACCTGAACAGATCATCTAGCCTGACCCCCTGCCATAGGCAGGAATGAATGCTGGGTTCACAAGACCCCAGACAGGTGATCATCCAACCTCCTCTTGAATTTGCCCAAGGAAAGGGCGAAGACCACTTCCCTGGGAAGTTGGTTACAGATTTCCTTATCACTAATTTGAGCAACAGTGGTATTTCACCTGGGAGACAAAGGTATAAATCTGTTTGGGACAGGACGCATGTCTTTGATCATGATTTGTGAAGCACAATGCAATATATACCACCATACATGTTTGTAATAAACTAGGCAGCCTAATTTTTTTTGGCACTAAATGAAAGGGAAAAAAGTCATCCAGAATCACTCAAATTTTCTATCCCTAATAGCTTCCTTGCATAAGGAGAGTTGCTTTATTTGCATGGATAATTTCTAGAAAGCAGAGGAAGGGCTACAAGGGCACTGAATACAACGTTCTGGGAGACTTCCATACCTTCCCAAACTCAGTTTATTGCACAGCTAAGAGAGGGGGTTAAGATTTATTTTTTTAACTGTTATGGCTTTATCTGATTCATAGGATTTGTCTAAATCCCTATTACCAGATCTACCAAACAAGAATGCAGCACAGATCTCCAACAAAGGTCTGTGTATATATAAAATGTAAACAATGCAATATATTTGTGATTTCTTAGAAATTTTAATTGGATATATACCAGGCATACCATCCCTGTGCTGAAATTTCACAATTTTAAATATGTATTCAAAACCTAGGAGCACTGGGCATGATTTTAAGATATCTCTGGGTGAAATCCAAAGTCATACTATAGGAAATAAAGTACTGCTCACTTATCTCCATTACTTAAGACTATATAAAATAATTTAGTTCATAGCAGCTCAGGCTCAAATCTTTCAATCTTTTTTCAATTAAAAAACCCCAGTCACTTCAAATCTTGCCTGATTTTTTTTCTTAGCTAAATGTCACCTACATAGTGACTACTATACATCTTGAAACTGCTGATGATTTTCCACCTCCTGTCACTAAGATGATTTCAATTATTATAAGCATTTATTCAAAAAGATCACTGTCCATGTGACTGTAGGGATAGAAGCTGCACACTTTTCCACACAATTTAAACAAACAAGGCCCTGATAGCTTAAAGTTTCCTAGAAATCCTTTAAGTATTAGAATATATAATAAAACAGAAACACGGATTGTAGCCACTCTCTAGCAGGGATTAAAAATGAATCTGCATCTGTTTTTTAAACAGATTACTCCAAATTAATTACCTGTGCTTATCACTGTTAAACAGTTGGTTAGAATAAATACACAGACACTAATTCCAAAGGCTTGGCAAGCTAACTACCATCAATTTGAATTCAATGAAGTGATACATATGGTTTCTGAATACTGAGCCAATGCATAAATTACTTACTACTCAGTAATTTACCAGTAAAGCCAATAGGTACTAGTAAACAATGGGATATATCGGAATAAAATAATCACATGAATTAATATAGTATTTCATTTTTTAATTTATTTTAGAATGCCAGAAAATTACTTCTGTAAATTCAAGGCATTTAAATAAAAAGTTTTAAATTAAAAATGCAAAGTACAACAACGTTAACACTTCAAAACATGGTTATTTTATCAATATCCTTTCTGTCTGAACATCCCAGAATTAGGATAAACATTTAAGTGTTATTAACCAGGAAAACACACTGAGGGTAATCCAGTGATCCCATAAGATTAAAATTGCTAATCTCTTTCACAAATAACTAGGATATTTTTAAAAGGGAGTTTTGTACTGGAGTTAAATAGCAAGAAGAGAACATTCACATAAGAATTTATTTTCTTGACAGAAATATTCTATTTTTATTTTGAATGTAAATTTCCCTGCCCATTAAAGACAAGCATTCCTTTCTATTAGCGCTTATAAAGAAGTCATAACCTGGCTTTTGTGACATCACAATCTGAGAACATTACATGTAGAATGAGACATCTGCCAACATTCACCTCTCAAGAGTCTATGCACATGTGCCTCTTCTTCAGGCATGACAGTGTTTGCTGCAAAATAACAAACAGTACTCAAGCTGGTAGTTCTATGCATGGGCTTTTTAATAATGCACTCATAAATTGAATTCAGGGTCATTCAATTACTCCACAAAAAATATAGTGTTTACTGAACTAATTGAGAGACTTTCAACAGCTTTAACTGCTGCCAGAAACAATTTTGAAAATCCAGACAAACACTACTATTCCACTAAAGGTTTTTCACAAATATCCCAATTTGGCAGCTTTGAATTAAACTGCTGTATCATAATGGATGCTACTTTCTATAATATTAAAATAAAATATGTGTTTAAGCAAATGCAAAATAACAGGGGCCAATCATATTCTCTAGAAAATCTTTAAAACATGGTCTTAGCATAACTTCTTGGTTGGAGGAGGGAAAAGGGAGAAGTAGGGCATGTGCTCCGAGCACCACGTAAGGCAGGGGCAGGCAATTATTTTGGGTGGAGGGCCGCTTACTGAGTTTTGGCAAGCCATCAAGGGCCACATGGCAGGCAGCCAAGGGCAGATAAATATTAATTTTCTAAATTTTTTAAGGGCCCTGCAGGCCGGATAGGATGGCCTGGTGGGCCGCGTTTGGCCCACGCGCCGCATTTTGCCCACCCCTGACTAAGGGGAGGGGCACCAGAAGGTTCAGGATGGACACATCATTTTCCCATCCACCTGTACTTCCTAGCTACAGGAAGCACCAGCACAGGCAGTGCATATCACAGAGCACGAACTGCTCTGGGAAATTTGCAGAGTAGCAGTAGAGTTTGCTGCTGCAGGGGGAAGGTTTGATCCCATGCCAAAATCATCTTTTTTTTTTTTAAAGTCCCTTTGGCATAGGCTTCAGCAACAAAAATAATGTGACAGCTTGTCCTGAGCAACAGCTAACTCCACTATAAAGAACTGCAATTCCCAGAAGGCCTTATACACTGTCTCACACAGTACCTGCGCTGCTGGCTGCTATTACTCCTATATGCTGTCTCTTGAAGAAACCAGAAGGTACAAGCCAAAGGGTGGGTGGAAAGGATGAGAGACAACTTCCCTGGGTGCACTCTTTGCATGTTACATCTCTGCACCTGATTGTGGGACAGTGTCAGCAGTGTCACCTTGCTGCTGGATGACACCAAAGTCATAGTTCCACAGGCCAGATCTAAGGGTTCCACGTACCAGATCTGACCCTGGCACTGTAAGTTGCTGACCTATGATCTACAGCAGTGGTGCTCAACCTTTTGGCCTCATGGGTCAGATGAATGGCACAGAATCCATCTGTGGGCCAGACAGGGTTCTGGGGCCTGGCACTGCCCCATCCTATGCCCTGCACGCTGGGATGGAGTCCAGGGGGATTAAGTACCACGCTCACGTGTTGGGACTGGGTCTGGTGGAGCTGGCACTGCCCCTGCCCAGCCCTACACATTGGGATCTTGTCATGTAGCTAAAGCTATTAACAGATAGCAGGAAAGAAGCTTAATAGAGTAGCGTACAAAAATGATCAACAAACAGTCTGATCTTCTAGATAAATTAATATTATTTTCAAATTATATTAATTTCATGCGCTTTTTTTCAGTGAACTTGGTACTGCCAAGTCTCATGGCTGTTTTGCAAGTCATATTCTATTTGAGTCAAAACCCAGCTTTTGGAAACAAGTGGCTATAGCAAAATCTTAGCTTTTATTCAAAAAAAAAAAGAAAAAAAAAAAAAAAAAGAAGTTCTTAGCTCTCAGGTTTGCACAGTGAAGCTTGACAATTGTGGGTACAGGCCGAAGACTCTAAAACCAGAAAGTAAATCAAAACACCTTCCCTGTACCACCACCCCAATGCCATGAGTTTTAAGGCAGCTTCATGATTTTTTGATGTTGAGACCTGCTTATGACTTCTTAATGTTTCTCAGTATGGCCTGCTGCAAACAGCTTCAACATAAGCATTACTCATTAAATTAAGAAAGTAGTTGCGAGTTCAGTTACAATAGGAACCTCATGAAAACTTCCAGGACACCTCTGAATGTCTTTTATTTGAGCATTAGTTGACACTATATTATTATGCCAACTTAAAACTTCCTGGGTCCAGGACTGAGTATAAAAGCTGCAGTATTTGTAATTCTAAGTACTTTATATGTATTTAGGCACTCTTCACAGGAACATTCCAATTAGAAAGACTTCTATGCAATATGTATTTAACTATAAGTTTATGAATAAACACAGTGATACTGTTTATATTTCTCAAATAAAGTAAGCGACACTAGCAGAAACCAAAAGCACGCGTTTTTACATACCAAAATCAGCCAGGACCACCCAAAAGGGCTCAGTGGTAGGTCTTAGACCAAAATTTCTTTAACATTGTCAGGATCATTTGATTTTCCCCTCAAAACTCAGAAATGCTGCTAACACAGGGGTTTTCAACCTCTTTTAAGCAGAGGTTATCTGTAGCACCTGCGAAGCCCACAGAGGGGAGCTGCTGCCCTCCCCTCTCCCCCAACCCTGCTCATACTGCCCGCCTGCCTGTACCCCCTAGTACTTTCCAAGTACCTCTGGTGGTATGTGTACCCCCAGTAGACAACCCCTGCTGGCAGAGCGGGGGTGGGGTGAGGGGGGTGGCAGCCAAACATGGAGTGAGGGGGCAGGCAGTCGTGGCACAGGGTGGCCGCCACGTGCAAGCCACCTCCTCCATCCAGCCGGCTAGGCAGCACCTGCAAAGCCCACAGAGGGGAGCTGCTGCCCTCGCCCCTCCCCCAACCCTGCTCATATTGCCTGCCTGCCCGTACCCCCTAGTACTTTCCAAGTACCCCCATGAGTATGTGTATCCCCAATTGACAACCCCCGCTCTAACAAATAGAGCAAAAATGAGAAATTGTTAAACTTCCATTTGTTACAACATGCAAAAACAGGAGCACATCAGCAACTAAAAGATCTTTTTTGTTTATAACTTTAAAAACCCCCACATAACTCAAATGCCATTCATTCGTGCAACATAGGCAATAGTATAGTAAGCAAACTGTCCTAAAGTATAGTTGGCTTTGTAATCTCTTAAATGACTCATACTTTATTACAAATAAATATTACTGAACATATTTTTAATTGTTCTAAATAGCTATGAATTGAAATTTTAGCTCTCTTTTTTAAAGATGCTTCAGGTCAGTCATTCTCTCTCAGTGACTATAAATGTTTTTATTAGTTCCCATTTTTATTCTCTAGATAGAAACAAAAATGAATAGTGGTACTCCAGAAAGAGCCAGGAGTTTAAAGTAAAAAAAATAAATCTTAATGTTTGGATTGTCATTTGAACTAAGCAAATATTTTGAGTCTGCAAAACAGGTCTGAAAAATAATACATCAGGAGCACTTCATGAGATTTCTGGCTCTTCCTGCTTCTGTTCAGTTCAGTAATAATGCACAGATTCCAAGAAACCTTCTTTTCTCCCCAAGGTCTTTAGATCAAAATGATGGTAGGTACAGAATTATGTAAAAAAATCAAAAGAGATTGTATACTTCAAATACTGAGATTGTATTTTTTGTTTTACCCTAATTGGGTTTAGCCCTCCCCTCCCCGCTCCATTTATTTAAATAATACCCAGCTCCCACACTGGATATCATCCAGTGTGAAAAACCTCACAAAACGGTACAATTTGAGTTTCTTCACCACCCGAAACTGGAATCAATAACTGGGTACTAGCAATTTGCCCTCTAGGTTAGATATAGAAGTTACACATAGTGCATGTTAAACCAGCAGAAAGCACTCTAAAGGCATAACTGAACAGAAGTTTAGGGCTCTTAGAGCACTTAAAAATGGTGGATCGTGCTCTAAGTAAACCCTCGATGGATGATTACTAACCTAAGGTGCTTTCTGTTAGAGCGTTTTATCCGACAGCTGTACCAGATCCCATTTCCTCTGCCTGAGCACGGGGCTGTCCCCACCACTTCAGCTGTCATGAACCCTATATTATTCTTTAGAAAACTTAATTAGGATACATTCTTCAGATGGAAATGACTAACAAAAATAAAAGCTTGTTCAGATGTTCTGTTAGCATTTTTTCCTATAGGAAAATATAGTTTTGTCAAAAACAAAATTTCTCATGGGATCATACTGACATGGATGAAAGTTCATTTTAAGGAAAAAACAAGACAGATGGAGAACACACATGCATAAGACTCAAATTCTGCATTTTAACATTTTCAGAATGGAACATTGTGATTTCTCATTTTGAAATCCATTATAATATTAAGAATACCAAAATAAAATTGGTAAGTTTAACCCAAAACAATGTTTTTCAGGAATTGCATTTTCAAACATGATTTTGAAATTCTTTGTTTGCTCAAAACAAAACAAAATTCAAAACTTCATAAAGTAGGAAAGGCCAATTATTTCCATCCCCATAAAGCTTTATTAAAATGCTGCATTCAAGGAATCATACAAATGGTGATGTCACTACTGAAGACAACATTACTTGTAGCTGTCACTATGCAAAAATGGCACACTCTTATGCTTTGGGGCAGGTGGGGAGTGAGAGGGGGCATCATCAGCCATCCCTGTTCCCAACTCTATCCTTTGACCTCTTTCTCCATATTGAACTATTAACACCTCCTGTATACCATGTCTCCTGAACAGATTGAATTCAACAACAGACTCTTTCCTCAAAAGCTTCTCAGCAAATACTGCTTTACTGGAAATTCTGCTAACACTGTCACATCATGTCAAGTTAGTGCTGTCCCCAAAAATACTATCACGTATGAATAGCAGTTTCATAGTTTAGCTGTGATAGAACATGGCTAATATTAACAGCAAAATAAAAAAGGTGATTATTTTAAGACTGGCTGCCCTGCCAATTTAAGGCATACCAGCAACCCTCTCCACACCCTCATTGGAATCCTGAATCCTTGTACTGTTTTATCTCTGAGTTAAATAGCATCAGAGCCTCAAAAGAAGATCTAGTCACAGATCAGCATACTGAGGTGAACTTGGGTTCATGAAAACTTGTGCTCCCTTTCTCTCTATTATAGATAGATACCTATATCGAGATATATATCTATATCTAGATAGATAGATATCTTATTTAGTTATTCTATGAAGTTATTCTATATACACACACACAAGTTGTATACAAGTTATTCTAACTATAAGTTCTTCTATATATAAATATATATATATATATATATTATTTAGTTAGTCTATAAAGGTTTCAAATCTACTCTGCCTTCTGACTGACTTCAGACTAACATGGGTAACTACCTCTATCGGAACATGTGTCATTTCTGTCTTAGGCTACTCTAATTCTCTCTAGTTGAAGCTAAAAACCAACACAAATGAATATGTACAGAATGTGGCTGCCTGTCTTCTTCCTGATTCTGTTTCTATGAGTATATCATCATTCTGCCCCAGTTCCTCTGTTTACTTCCATTCCATTTCTTGTGCCAGTTGAAGGCCTTGGTTACATTCTTCAAACGAATTAGTGGATCAGGTTGCAATTACATTACTGATTGCACTTCAGTCTGTGAACTAGGACTGTATTTTCCATCCTGAGGCAATGCAGCTCATGAAGTCCAAGATAAAATATATGACAAAGACATTATCCAGTAAGGGGTGCAGAATGAGCTGGCTTGAGGAGATTAGACTAATCTGGTGTTTGACCAAC
Organism: Alligator sinensis; assembly: GCF_000455745.1. Classification (NCBI taxonomy): domain Eukaryota; kingdom Metazoa; phylum Chordata; order Crocodylia; family Alligatoridae; genus Alligator; species Alligator sinensis. Next base: position 296,921 of record NW_005842527.1, read on the forward strand.
TTTCAATCATGTTGCAAGACCGTCTTCCACTTAACTGCTTGAAATATTTCAAAAGGAGCAGTGACAAAATAAAACAAAGAGGAAAAGGAAACCTACCCCAAACAGAGCTTTCTTTAAGCAGAATGGAAAAAAACAGAGACAGAGAGAAAAATGAAAATTCACATGCCAAACTAGGAACTCCATTACATGAATCTATTGATACTTGGCATGGGTATCAATACAAAACCCTAGTAACAAATAAACAGATACGAGTTCTGAATATAAAATAGATGTTTCTCTCTACATTGCTAAGGTAGTAAAATGGACAAATCATTGCAAAAGTACTTTCACAATTTATAAACTCAACAGCAGCCCAGGAGCAATCCATAGTCTATGTAATTCTTGTGAACGTTACGTACATTTTTTTAAATATTATTTACAGAAAAAAGGAAATTTTGGCACACAAGGGCAAACTCCTAACAAATATTTTTGGTACTAGTCCCCTTAATTTTATTAGTGCTGGTGGGAGTTAAGTTAGTTAAACATCAAACTAACATGTAATGTCCCAATGCTCTGCAGCAATCAGTGGAATACAACATAACCAAATCTCATATGATTATAACCAGTTTGTGACAGCTCTTTTTTATTTAGTTTTCAAGTTGCTGTATCTGGGACACCTGTTCTAAAAGGATCCTGCAGGTGGCACCGGCTCCTTCTTTAGGATGCAACATTGTACTCCTTTGTAACGTGGGTGGTACCACTTAGTAACACCAGGCTATTCTCACTGATCAGCCCAAAACAAGTAGTACTATTCTATCTTGCTTTTGGCTTTTTGAAGTGTGTTCTGATTACCTTTAGAGTCATAAAAATAAACCCTAGCTGTTTAAATGTACTTAAATAAATGATTCTGGTATTGTTGTTATAGCTAGATCAAAGTAACAACACAGGGCTATGTGCTTTTTTAAAATTCACCCACTCACCCATTACATGTATATATTCTCACACACACACACACACACCTCTTGAGCAGGAAAAATGGAAACCTGAAAATTACCCCAAGTCATTACATACTATGTCTTTATACACTTTTCCTGACTCAAAGCTTGGGAAAACAGAAGGGCTTTGTAATCAGACTTGAAGTTCAACAGAGCTGGAATATATCAGAACAGGGACAAGGTAGCATAAAATCTTCCTGGACTATATCTTGGGGCAGTAACACAGAAGGGAAAAGGAAGCCTGCCAAGGAGGCTAGTACCAGGCTGTTTAGGGATCTAGAGGTAAAAAGTCAATACTAATTCCACCAGGAAAGCAAAAATCAGCCAACGTGGATCACAAAGCACTGTTGCTACTTGATGTTGCTTGCAACTAGACTGCTTAGCATACAAATAACATTCTACATTAGGGCTATCATATGTCCGGGTTTCCTGGACATGTCCTCTTTTTGGGTCCTCCCATTGCCATCCGGGCAGTTTTTAAAAATATCAACAAATGCCCGGATTTTGCTCTGCCTCTGCTTTCTCAGTATTTCCTGGCTTGCCCTAGCAAGGAGCTGCTTGGGGCTTGCAAGGGGAAGGCTGGGGAGCAGGGCAATTGGAGGTAGGGACACAAAATTTGAATCAAGTCTATTCAAAAGTCTCCGACAAGAATTAACACACAATGGTTTGACATTTTCAAAAGTTATTAATATTTTTGGACCAAAGAAGCTTTGTAAAGCATTTCAATCTATTTTCAGCTAAATAGATTGCCACTGTTTAAAAATGTGCATAACACACTGCCTATTAATTCAGAAAGTGGAAAGCTATTTACCTGCAATAGCTACAATGCAGGAAAGAACAAGTGATTTAGAATAAATTTTCTACTTGTGCTGTAAAGAACAGTGACTGTGTGGGTATGCACGCACACAATTGACTGGAATCGAACCTGTGACTTTCAGCACAAAAGCACAGTATTTGTTCAGTTCTACAATATTGTAAGTCACTTGTAACTGGATCTGGTCACTAGAGGGAGTCGTGATCAAACATACACATGAAGTCAGACTAGTATTAGTTCTCCCACCACCCTTGCACAGAAAGCCACGTACCCACCTATACCCGTCAAACAGATTCTTGACTCGAGCTTAAATAGGCAATGTTGGTATCTTTAATGACCTCCAATATCTCCTCTTTTTGACAAAAGATGCACTGCCCATATAAGATGGACAGAAAAATAGAAGGAGAGGAATTAGAGATATATTTGATCTTCATTGCAAAGCAATGTAACATTAAAGTAAGTGTAGTGTATATAAATCCATTTTAACTAACAATATCTCACTAGTATAATTTAGCACCACGACTGGAACAATACTGCTAGTTTATAACAAACGCCTTGCAATATGTAAGCCTTTCAGAAAGAATGAATACATTAACTGGGCACTCACATAAGGAAAGAAAACCTAGAGCCATAAAACTACTTTTCAAAACTTAGAATTTTGTTACTACAGTGTCAGTGCCTGCATCCCAGCTGCGAGTTTGGGTCAGACTAGTCAGATGCAGACTAAGAAGATAGAAGAATAAGCAAGGGCAGAAGAAGGATCCTGTACAAATGTTCTTCATGATAAGCTGCTTGGAAGAATGCCATGACCCCAATATTTACTTATAAAGCATTAAAAGCCTGCCAATTACTTGTTTCGCTTTGTTTTGCTCTTACCAAAGCTGTGTGGGTCCATTTAACAAACCAAGCTTCTTCTCCTTGAGCCTTTGCTTAAGCTATCAAACACATTGTACTGAAAGTGACTGCAGTATTAGAGACTCAGCTGCATGACCTCACCAGAGTATCATATAGCAGGAAAAAAAGCCATAGAGGCCACAAGGAAGCAAAGCCTTTGTTCAAACACAAAGAACTTTGCTAAGTAGCGACAAAGAGTAATTCAGAACATTCAGACATTAAATGGAACTGAGTCCACTATGTAGGTGTTTGGATGCTGGATTGGCAATGACACAAAATCCTAAAAGGAGAATATAATTTAAATACTTCTCATTCTAAGGTAATATATTTAGGGTTACCATATTTCCAGTTTCAAAAAAAGAGGACACCTGTGGGGGTAAGGAGGCAGGGGGTATATGACTGGGGGAGGGGGGCAGTGATATGCCTGTGCCCTGCCCCTGCCCCTCACTCCCAAGCCACAGTACCCCACCCTCAGACCATGCTGGTGCCCCTCACTCCCCACCCACAGTCCCCCACCCCTGCTGATACCTGCCATTCCTGACCCACAGACCTTGTCCCTCCCAGCCCTGTGGCCCATACTGCTCCCTGCTGCCTCCCCAAAACCTCCCCACCCCATTCCCACACTAGAGGGGCAGGTACCTCCCCGCCTCCCCACCCTGCTGCAGCTCCAGCATCCGCAGTCATGCACACACACATGGACTTATCTGCCTGCAGCTGCCAGGGCCTGCACGCAGACACACGATGGCTCTGCCTCCCCTCCCCTCAGGCCCGCAAGCAGCTCCTTGCTGGGGCAAGCCGGAAAGTACCGGGAAGAGGTAGAGCAAAATCCCAGACATTTGCTGATATTTTTTAAAAACTCCCTGGATGGAGATGGGGGGGACCCAAAAAGAGGACATGTCCGGAAAAACCCAGATGCATGGTAACCCTAATATATTTGCTTTGCATGCATGCATTCCATTTGCTTACACTGAAGGTGGTGCTTCTATGTCATGTTTCCATTTCTGGTAATTCCCAGCCAAGGTGCCATGAGAACCTTTTAAGGGTGCCACCAAAAATTAGTACCGTTATGTGCGCAGACACCTATACAAGATAAATCCAGAGATTTAAAACAGGAACCCATGGTGTTACAAACATTCTGTGCTCTTTCCGAGTTCTTTGCAACAGAATTGCTCTATTATTTTTCCACAGACAAGAAAAAAGTAAAAGGTAAGAAAGCTGGCATTTTCTGAGGGGTGCTTTGAGTCTAAAAAGGTTGGAAACCACCAACTTAGCCTGTCCACAGTAGCATATTAAGATCAATACACACTGATCTGGTGTAAAGAAAGAGAGGTTTTTGTGAGTTTAGTCACATCTTGTGGCATGTCTCATTTTTCTTGAAGCTCCTGGAGTCATGGGATTAGGTAAGAATCACAAGAGCTCTCTCCTTTTTAAAGTAATGTTTATAGTCGTTGTAACTGAAGAGAAACAAAAGTCATATTTCAAGCTTAACACAAAGGTTCAAACTCCAGAAGACAAATACAAATTCAAGACCGATGGTATATTTCATGGATTTTTCACTTTTTGGATGCTTGGGAGTGGCATCACTGAAATAGGAAAGAAAGAAACCCCTTTTATAGCACTAGTGGACTTCCTAAATCAAATATATTGCGTTTTAACTCACACCTTGCTTTAAAGTCATCAGTACCTACAATGTCCATTTCTACCATCTGATGAAGTACACTGTTGCCTATGAAAGCTCATGACACTCTGAACCAGGCAGGTTCAGTCACGCTAACTTTCTGCTTTAGAGAGATGTAGTAAGGATACCTTTCAGAGACCTTCACTTATGCTTAAGCAGTCCAGGGATCATCTTAGAATGACAAGAACAGAACCATTCTGTCTGCTGTATGCACTGTATTTACCAAGGTAAGTCCTTATGAATTCAAATCCTCCCATAAAAGAAACAGCTATACAATGAATTAGTTTCTTAATGTACTCATTTGAACAGTATTTCCAAAATATGTGATCCTGCCTGACTAACCTTGTTTCCAGGTCACAAAGTCCTTGGATGTGGGCGTTGAGGTGGCTGTCATCTACCTGGACTTCAAGATGGCCTTTGACACTGTTTCTCACCCCATTCTCATAAAAAAGCTAGGCGACTGCGGCATTGATGCCTACACAGTCAGATGGGTGGCAAATTGGCTCGGTGGTCGCAGCCAGAGAGTGGTGGTGGATGGGTCGTTTTTGACCTGGAGGGATGTGGGCAGTGGAGTTCCCCAGGGCTCAGTCCTCAGGCCTGTGCTATTCAACATCTTTACAGGGACTTGGAGGTGGGTGTGGAAAGCACGCTATCCAAATTCGTTGATGACACAAAGATGTGGGGAGAAGTGGGCTCACTGGAGGGAAGGGACAGAATCTAACTAGATCTAGACAGGTTACAGAGGTGAGTGGATGAGAATAGGATGGAGTTCAATGCAGACAAATGCAGGGTGCTGCATCTAGGGAGAAAGAACCTGCAACACACCTATAGGCTGGGGAACACCCTTCTCAACAACACAGCAGCTGAAAGGGATCTTGGAGTCATTGTTGACTCCAGGATGGACAGGAGCCACCAATATGAGGAAGTGGTCAGTAAGGCTAACCGCACCTTGTTGTGTATCTACAGATGCATCACAAGCAGGTCTAGGGAGGTGATCCTTCCCCTCTATGCAGCACTGGTCAGACCGCAGTTGGAGTACTGCATCCAGTTCTGGGCACCACACTTCAAGAGGGATGTGGCCAGTACTGAGAGGGTCCAGAGGAGGGCCACTCCCATGGTCAGGGGGCAGCAGGCCAGGCCCTACAAAGAGAGACTAAAGGGCCTGAATCTATTCAGCCTCCACAAGAGAAGACTGAAAGGGGATCTGGTAACGATCTATAAACTCACCAACAGGGGGACCAGCAGAAAATAGTTGAGGCTCTGTTCCCACAAGCACCACCTGGGATAACAAGGAATAATGGCCACAAATTGAGCAGGTTCAGGCTTGATATCAGGAGGCATTACTTTACGGTTAGGGCTGCCAGGCTCTGGAACGGACTCCCAAGGGAGGTGGTGATCTCTCCTACTTTGGGGGTCTTCAAGAGGAGGCTGGATAGATATCTGGCTGGGGTATTATGATCCCAGCACTCGTTCCTGCCCAGGGCAGGGGGTTGGACTTGATGATCTGTTCAGGCACAGTAGGGCAGCTCTGAGGCTTGGAAGTGCTCTGCAATGTGTTGGCTGCCGTGGTGCTCATCACAGTGGTATAATAAGCCACTGATGAGGCTGCAGCTATTTTTCCACCTCCCGACCCCCACAAAGGCCACGCCTAGGACTGCTACCCCAGTTGCCCCCCTTAGTTGTGCTACAACATGAGGAAACAATTATGGAACCTGCAGCAAAAATAAATCCTACCCAGGAGTTCCAAAAAGTTAAGAAGTCTGCAACGTGTAGAAGTCCCGTGCACTCCGTGAGCATTTGCTAAATAACTTACTAAACAATAGTGCACAAAAGAGCAGAGGGATTTCTTTTCTAACTGTAAATTGTTTTGGAAAGCAAGAGAAACAGGATACAGCGGAATGTTTGGTTTGGCATTGCTGATGATTATTCATGAGCATAAAAGCCGATTTAAAACCCCGAGAATAGATAACCATCATTTCACACTTTGGACCTTCATGATTCACTCATGACATCTAACAAGTGGCTACTCCATAAGGTTTTGCAAGTTAGGAAATAAAAAAGTTCTGATTCAATAAATGTATTGCAAGACTGCTGGTACCAACTAGCTCATATTATTAAGGATGGAAACTACTGCAATCTGTTTAGGTAACAGCCTATGATACAATGGTTCTCTAAATTTTTGGGCTAGAGGCACCCATCTGCAACTTTTGTGAATTGAGTAGCACTCAATTAAAAAAACCTAATTTATATATTATAGTGCTTACCTCCTTGCAGAGGGGCCAGGCAGTGGGGGTGGGGTACTGGTCAGGCTAGGGTAAGCTTGAACTTGCCCTTACCTGATTATCGCCTCACACCTCAAGGCACCCTTCAAAGGATCTGGCAGCACCCATGTGGCATGGAACCCTGGTTGAGAATCACTGCTATCTTACTTAAACTCATGTAGTAGTCACTTGGCTTTTTGAGAAATAAAAATTTGAATAATTATCCAAACTATAACTAGATAGAATAGACTGCTTCATTACAACGAAGAAAGAAAAATCAAGTCTTAATGCTTGGCAGATGCATCAAATAAAACAACTTTTTCCATAGCAATAAAAAAGGGGAAAAAAAGTCATGATCAGGGTCAGTGTGATTTATGCAAACTTATGGTGGGGGGAAGGAGGGGTTAATCACAAATTGTATAACCTCAGAAACCCTATACAGCAGGGAATGCAAAATGCTCAAGGGTTACAGCTTCCAAATTTGCAACAAGTTCCAGTTATTCAAAAACTGAATCTGGGAGGCAGCCAGAATTAATCTGAGCAGTTCACTGGTGGACTGCTTCATGCTTCCTCCACCCTCCTTCTATTTTGGATATATATTAAAAAAAGACAGAAATTAAAAACAGACTAATGGCACTCAGCATACTAGCTTCTAATTTGTCAGAATGAATGGTTTCGTAACTTGGATTGGAACATTTCCTGGAAAAGCATCGTGTTATTTATCGAACTATTCCAACAAGAGCACAATTGTTGAAGGGTGGCTTGGAAATAAATATATTCCCTGAAGCTGAAGTTTATCATTATAGATCTCTCACCAATTGATTATTATTGTGAAGTCAAGCTTCTTTCTACACATTAGCTTTATGTGAGGAGCCTCCAGTTCAGCAGAAAACTTAAGCATGTGCTTAAACTCATTTACTTCATTGGTACTTAAGTGTGTAAGCATTTTACTGAACACAAAGATATTTTTGCTCATGCTTAAAATTGTGAACATGTTTAAGTGATTTACAGAGTCATGGTTATACTCAACTAGCATGTCTGCATGTCAGTCCTTCCCATTGATCACAAAGACAAGAAAGACAGTTCCAAAATTTTGAGCTATATTAATAATATAAAAAAAGCATGTATAGCAAAGCCACATATACATTTATGATAGATACACATATCTATTCATTTGTAAGTCCCAGAATCTCAGCAGAGTTTGGGCATCTGATATGAAAGAAAAATTTGGTGACTGCAATTGAGTCAATTGCAAAAAAGCAATCGAGTCAACAATGGAATTTAGTTTAAGATACAGTATTCTCCAGCAAAGGAAAAGTCACAGCCTTTTTAATTCCACAAATTTATGAGGTTTGTTATCTCCAGTATGTTTGCTTAGAAAACTCTGGATTTATTGCTGAACAATGCATAGCCAAAGAGAGACGTTTCACTGGCCCAACATGAGAACACTAGTTCCATTCAGAAAAACATATGGGGAAAAAATTACATCGCTTAGAAATGTTATATTTGGAAAGGTCATTTAACTGAATGTTTTCCCCCTCCTTTCCACATCAGTCAAAAACATGCTTGAACATATCAGTTGTTTAAAATTAACTATCAATCACAGTGTGTCGGTTACAGTTTCAGTTTACTTTTTAAGAGCTAAAACACGTAAGTTATTTACACCACGTTTCAAACCACAGAAACAAGGAAAAACAGAGTTCAAGCTAAAACTCTCTTTTACACATTCTCATTGAGATTACTTTGTGGACCAGATGTATTATCACCTTCTGTATGGACAGTCTTTTGAGGGTTCTTAAGTCAGTCTTTAATTATATACATTTAGTGACAACAAAATTCACAACATTTAGTTAAAAATATTTTTGTATGTGGAAGGTTATGTGGCTTTTAACAGGGGGAAGAAAAAACATTCAAAATCTAACAGTATTGGATTTCTGTATTTAAGGCCAAGCCAAAGAAACCTCTCTCACAACAATTTGATTATTTACCAAAAAATATTATGTTTTACATGTGTGTTGGTTGAGGCTAGTCAAGGAAAGGTTTTTACTTGCCTTGCCTCATAAATTTGGAATGTATTGTTACTTGCTAACAGATATTTTTCCCTTTATATGCAGATCAATTTTCTCTGTTCTATATTCCCCCACTCTGAAAAAAGATGTCTGCATCACCCTGTACAACTCAGCTTTATTCCAATTTCCTTTTCACACTCCAGAGATTTCACTCAATCACCGTTTTACTTAATTCAGTAGAACTTTAGAAACTATCCAAGTTACTAGACTGAAGAATATTCTTGCTACTCTGCTTGGGATGATACGACTGCTTATCATTCAAACAAGGACTCTGCCTTTTTCCTTGTGTACCACTAAAAAATATGTTGCCAAAATCTTCAGTTTTCCGCATGAAGCATCGTGGAAATTATTCTAAAGCAGGGGTCGGCAACCCCCGGCACTCATGCCAAGCATGGCAAGCGAGGCCATTTTGCTCGGCATGCCACCGCCAGCCTAAGCTCTAGGCAGCTGCTGCCAGCCCTGGAGCCCACTGAGGCAGGGAGGCAGCAGCTTTTTGCAGCCTTCTGGCTGCAGCCTGCCCTGGTTCTGGGTAACTACCAATAGCCACAGAGCCCAGGCTGCTCCCAGCAGGCAGCTGGAAGGCTGCAAGTCCTACTGCTGCAACCATGGCTGGCAGCAGCTACCCCAGAGCCTAGCCCAGGATCTGTGGCTGGCAGCAGCTATCTAGAGCCTGAACCAGCTGCAGCCGGGAAGCTGCAAGCAGCTGCTGTCTCCTGGCCCCGGCCCTGGCCCCAGCTGCCTCCCAGACCCAGACCCAGCCCCGGGAGACAACAGGTGCTGCCCTCCCTGCCGCCTCTGCAGAGCAGTGTGTAGAACCCGGCGTGGAAGGGCACAGTAGGGAAGTGCATGAAAGCTGCCTGCCGCTCTGAGCTCCCCGCTACCCTGGTCACACTTCCCCTGCAGGTGGGGGGCAGCAGTGAGGGTCACAACCCAGTGCTGCTGCCTGCACTGTCCCTGTGCACACAGGGGAAGTGTGACCAGGGTAGTATGGAGCTTGCAGCGGCAGGCAGCTTCCTTGTGTGGCCCCTCTATGCGTTGCCACTCTGAGTCACACACCCTGCACTCCAGAGGGCCCAGGGGAGGGCAGCAGGGCCGGGAGCACAGTGTGTGCGACCCAGAGCGGCAGCACGCAGAGAGGCCACACAGAGAAGGGGCAGGGGCTTTGGTTGGGGGCAAGGGGCATGAGCAGGGCTGGGGGACTGTTGTGGGGGGACCCACACAAAACAAATACACAAGATCAAAGGGAGTATCAGAAGTTTTTATTGTGATCAGAAGTCACCAGGTTTACAATTTTTAGAAAATGTGGTATTTACTGTAAAAAAAAAAGTCAACATTTATGATTATTAACTATACTAATATGCAGTGCATCCTGCCACGTACCCCCTGCCCTCGTTTTGTTTTTCTGGCATGCCGGCACTCCGGCACCTTCCAAGGTAGACATTGTGGTTTTTTCAGCACTCCGGCCAAAAAAACGCTGCCTACCCCTGTTCTAAAGTATATGAACTTGAGGCCAACATGGGGGGTGGTAGGTGAGGGGGCGAGGGGGCAAGGAAATCAAGCTTTAGGTAATATCCTTACTCTTGTATTTCTCAAGATGTAAGCAAAACAACAGGAAGAAATTCATTTTTCCCAATCACATAACTAAAAAGTTACTATCAATACTTACATTATCTTGAGTTTTCATGTTTAGTGTATTAGAAGTATACTTACGAAACTCAAAGTGAAAGCAAAAAAATTAAAAATATCAATCCACTGTATATGAAATTCTAGAGCTAAACTTATATAAGCAAACATCTGTCATACTTCCTTCAAAGGCCAAATGGGTTATTTTTCACAATGTATACATTTCAACAATCTCAGTTCAAAAGATAATGAGAGTTCATGGGAACCCTCCATATTCCACTTGCATAATGGTCTAATGCCTAACTGCCTATGATGGAGCCTTAAACAAAACTCAGTCTTTTGATTTTTTCTTTATTTCCTATAAATATATAATGAAACTGCAAGGTTAAGATTCAACAGCACTTGAAACACTTTTCCCTTGGAGAACATGCTTTAGATTTTATAAGTAATTTGATCTAGTGTTGGAAATATAATAAAGGTGGGAAAAAATAACAGAACTATGAATAGGGTTGAGAAGAGTAAATATTTATAGGAAATATTTCACAACTCCATATGAAAGTCTTTAACTGAACAATTTCCAGAAGCATAAATTAGAGTCCCAGAGTTAAAACCAGTAAGTTCAAATGAGATCTCTTCTTCCACATTTTAGGTTATGAGTAACTTAAATGAAACAAAGTCACCATCAAAATTAAGCAATAAATAAATTAACCAGGCAGCAAAACCATGTTATTAAATAAATATTCATTTTATGTGACCGTATTTATGTCTTCCTGGTTTATTTTAATATCAAGTACTGACTACTAATGCAAAACCACAAAAGAATTTTAATAATGCTTCCAGTTATGTAATTTCAGTCTTCATATATATGAAATGCAAATCACTTCGATTCTCATTGCCTATTCCACAGTTCATACTTTAAAAAATTTTGGCACTGAGTCTCTATTACCATCACCAAGTTTCAATTAAATATAATCAGTGGAAGGCTCTATATAAGATTACCATAAGTTACACCTCAATTACAAGACATCAGTATATTCATATAAGCATTTGTTTTAAAAGCTCACAATCATTCCAAATAAATAAGAGTCAACTATAATTAACTATGAGATACTATCACAATTAGATCTTGCCTCACTAGCTAGAGTCAGAAATGAAGTGTTACAACTTTCCAAGATGCGATTTCCTTAAGGAAAAGTGGGGGAGAGGATAAAGAAGGAAGGTATTTTCTTTCACTACATTAAACATTATAGATACCTCTGCACAATGAGTGTATCCTTCTTTCATTTCTTCCATAGCCCAGCCTTAGCTTTCTCCCTGCTACTGTCCCCACATCCATTGTAGTGCTTTCTATTGTATTAACTGATATCACATGTTGCCTTATGGGTGGGGTGACCATACATCCTGGTTTGACCAGGGCATTCCACAATTCCAGTGCCTCAGGCCGTGGATGCAGGACAGACAGGCCCAGGTCTGGACAGGATCAACTGGCATCTAACTAGCCTCCCACTCCTCCTGCTGCGTCAGGCAGAGTAAACAGCCATGACAGGGTGCCAAGCCAGGTTGGCATTCTCATTGATAGAACCGTTAGTTACTTTCCATTTGGAAAGATCTCTATCCAAGATTTGAATCACACTTAGAAGGAAGATTGGTTGAGACTTTGCTTGTCACATTGTATAATGACAAATGCAATTGTGTCAGCTGTAGTACCAACGCTGTACGCGGAAAATATTAATGTGCTTCTGACGAAAAAGAATTTTAAAAGCAGGGTAGGGCCCTTTAACCATGATTCATGAACACAAGCACAGCTGATCAAACAAGGTCTTAAGGAATAGCATGTGTTGTGCCACAGAATCAGGTCTAATAGGAGGAATCTCATTCTGGTCAACAGTTTGGATGCCAATTTGCCGTTAATGTGCAGCGGCTTACTAAGAAACAAGGAGAAAGCCCCACCTTTTCAATGAAATTATTCTGTCACTGATCAGGTGACTCAACAACAATGATAAAGAAGAGAGCATGCCGGAAAATAGATTGCAAAACTCCAATTGGCTAACATATCTGGAATTAGTTATCTAAAAGTATATATTATGCAGTTACCAACTTCCTGTAGTTCCCTATATGACAGTCTGTAAATTATGCTGTTAATTATTTTTGCAATAACTGTAGAGGTCATCTGAAACACTGTGTGAATTTAATGTTGATAAACAACAATGTTTTTATGGCTCAAGCAAATGAAGTTGTTCACCTCCGTTAGGATATACTTCCCACACATGCCGCCCTGGCATTATGCCTCAAACCTGATGTTAAAAAGTGGGGACAAAGTACAGCAAGTATCGGCAACCTTTTACAAGTGGTGAGCCACTGCTTACAAATCAATTACTTCTGTTGGCCACTAACCTCTCCTCCCCTTCGCCCCCACAAAGACATTGCTCTCCTTTCAGCACCCTCCTCCACTGTACCCAAGATAAGCATAATCACTTCATGGGCCAAATCCAGCCCACAAACCATATATTGCTGACCCTGGAAGCAGAGGATTTCCTTTCAAAGTAAAGATGATACGTCAACCTTGCAATCTAGAACCACACACAGTGCTCTGGCTCCTCCACCCCAATAGACATTTTAATTCAATTCACATTTTATCTTGAGCAACTCAAAGATTGTATTTCCTGATTTTCTTCTGATGCGTACTAATCCGCCACCTTGCTCCTTAACTCTCAAAGCTTGTTAGTAAAGAAATAACTTTCCACCACCTCTCCATGCATCTGCTTCCTGCCGAACATTTTTAGCCTTGTAAGAAGTATTTGACTCAACTTGCAGGTACTTGCACCAACAGTCTGCAACAATCAAATGCTGGTTACTAGGGTGACCACCTTGTCAAAATGGAAAGGTGGGATATATGCCCACCTTCCTCTCCCCCCACCCTTCCACCAGCATCCTGGCCAAGGCAGACGGGTTGGCTGTGGGCTGCCTACTGTGGGCTCAGGACTTCCTGCCCTGCTGCTCTTCCTCCAGGAGCCCCACACCAGCCGCATGCCCCATGCCCACCCAGCAGCAACAGAGGGCACAAGTCCACACTGCCACCACCGGCCCTGCCACCCCCCTGCTGCTGGGTGGGAAGGGGGTGCCTCACCAAGGTGTCACGGTTAGCATAGGGCTCCTGGGGCAAGGGCAGCAGGATGGGGAGCCCCAAGACTGTAGTGAGGAGCCCACATCCACCCCCAACTGCGCACAAAGCTGGGGGGGCACATGTTCCCCATCCCCCCCACCCCTTGGATGAGGTGTCCATGGCTCCATCCCACTCTATGCCCAAGCCCCATGCACCTCCCTGGCTGGGCAGTGTCCCCAGCCCCTGCCTCACTCCTTCCCTCACCATGGGGGTCTTGATCTGCCCCCACCAGGCCCCTCCCCACATAGACTTACCTGCAGGGAACTGCTCTCTAGGTTTCCTGGTTGTATTCCTGGTCACGTGCACAAGTGTTGTGTGGGGGTGCACATGCACGTGGCACCCCCTGTGCCCTGCTCCTGGCAGCCCCAAGCAACCCCTTGCAGATTGGAACGTTGCTAGCCTGCAAGGGGAAACCTGCCTTTTCCCCACAGATCCCTGCATGACGCTGCGAATCCGGAACACATGCCATCTCAGAGTCATGCAGCCTGGGACCGGGATTTGAGGTTCCCAGTCCCACCACAGGCCCAGGCCCAGGCCCAGTGGAGCTTTCTGGCTCCGTGGGTCAGATCTAGTGGGTCCGCAGGCCGGATCCAGTCTGCAGGCTGTATGTTGACAACCCCTGGCCTAGTGAATTCAATACTGCAAAGACTTATAAAGAAAATGAGCAAGCCATTTGTGCACATCAGATGTCTTAGAAGTGTTCTAGAAAGCTGCAAGACTAGAGGAACTAAAGACCAATGAAAATGAATAATCGACTCTTCCCAAATCCAAAAGCACCATTAACCAGTCATACCTGTTTCTCTTCACCTCCTATTTCCTCCTATTTCTCTGCATCTCCTATTTCCTTCTGAATGAGTTAGTCTCAGAGGGCACTTTTACATATGCTCTAAGGGAAGGGGGGGGGGGGGGGGTGGTTCTGGGGACTATGCGCTAAGGGAAGGGGGGGGGGGGGAGGCTGGTTCTGAGAGCCACTCCAATTAAAGCACCGCAGTATCTCGTGTATTAGTGTCCTTACACTTAAAAATAGCAGTGGGAGGGCTTAAACTAAACTAAAGCTTTAGTTCAAGCACCCCCACCGCCATTTTTAAGTGCAGGGACGTTGATACACAAGACACAGGTAGCTGCTGGAGCACGAATTGCCATGCTTTGGCAGACTCCATTAATCGAGTTTGCTCTGACGTGTTGGAATTTAAGCACATCAGAGCAGCCTCCATGCTTGTGTATAAGGGCCCTAAGGTTCCACCCTGTCCTGCCTTCTGCCTGACTTCAGACGAACACTGCTAACTACCTTTCTCTAATCCTTAATGCAAGAAGCAGTGCACTACCTTAGATAGTCTCTACCAGCTGCAACCAGGCCAGAGCCTGTGAGTAGACAGTGATGGAAAGAAGGAATAGAAGGGCACACCTGGTCACTACGAGTTCCCTATTGTACCAGCAGCTGGAACATAGTAGAGTTCTTTTACAAAAGAAAAGAGGTAGCGGAGGTCATACAAGTCAGTCTTCCACTGTTCTGCAGTGTATGAAAAACACAGTAAAAATTATAGAAAAGATTTGTAATAGAAAAATAATGCTTGCTTAAAAACATGATGCGAATAATGGGCCTGATCCTGTCATATTCTGATCTCCTTTCACAAAACAATGACTGAATGCCCTTGCCTTCTGCTTCACTCCACTGGGAATGGAGGCAATTACCCCCTGCAGCAGGACTTTTAACTTCAGAAGTATGTCTCAATAACTAAAATAATTGCTGGTTCAGGAAAAAAATAGTAAGGACTAGAGGAGATAATGACTTCATAAGGCAATTACTTTCATTATCTCAACAGCATTCATTCAGCTTTTATTTCCTGATCTATGCACAATGACAATATGCATATTATGTTCCATTAAGACTTGTTATTAATGTCATCATAGGATTTCTTGAAGTCTGCTGGACATTTGTGGGCATAATAGATGGCCATTACTACAAAAAAACCTACCCTTATTCATCATTAATTCAGTAGCACACTAATTTTAAAGGACCGATCCTACTCAATTTATAAAGAAGGCTTTGTCCTATTTGAAGAGCCTCAGATCCTGGGTTAACAGATGTGCCTGAAAGATGCAATAGAATTTAAACTTACAATACATTTTTGTAAAAGTCACTATGCAGCTATCTGTAACTACTGCTATACAAACCAAGCCTTAAAAATGTAAACCTGTTTCCAACACAAATTATTAAAGTTTATTTAACCAGGTTTTTGCTACACATTTTAAACAGACTTAGCATAATTTCTTCATTGATCCTTCAACCAAAACAACTACCCAACCATACAAAGCAAGATCAGTTAAATATCTGGTGTTTACTTTAAGCTGTTTCTACTTCTTTCCCACACCTGAGGAAGGACACTTTGGCTGCTGACAGACATGAAAAAAAGCCAACAAAACAAAAAACAGCACTTACTGGAAGAGAAAGCGCATCAGTTTGAGTCCACTCTGCAACATCTGTATAGATCAGGCATTTCAGCAAGGGTTTTTGGCACTTTTATGTAATAGCTGATTGAATCAGCTATTAGATAGAAGTGCCAAAAAGCCCTGCTGAAGCGCCCAATCTATATAGACACTGGACGAGCCAGGTCAAACTAATGTAATGCCTCTTCTGGGCCTGAGCTGTGCTTGGCATAGGGGCGCACTGAGCTATAAATGAAGTGCTGGGAGTTGTTTTTTTTGCAGTGCCCTTTGTGCCCAAAAGCTTGTCTAGCATCTCTACCACCTATACAGGTCATCTAATACAAGGTATTACCCCAAAACCCTGCTTCTTGCATATTCCCTGGACCACCTCAGCTACACCACCACCCTCACCCTACTAAAGCACAAAGGAAGGTATATTCATTTGAAAGGTATCAGAACACTGATGTCCATGAATTGTTAAACACTGGTGCCTGCACTGGCCAGAAAGCAAGAGGGGCAATCTGTCTCCTAAGGAACACATGGTGCTCATTAGTAGGCAATGCAATTTAGACCATGCAACAATTTTTAAAGAAACCTTTTGGGGCTGAAATCAACTTTAATGGAAAGAACCAGGGTCCTTTATTTCTAGATGAATCATCACTGATAGCTCTTATGCACAGAAAAGAAAAAGCCAGTGAAAAGAGAATAGGTGATTAGAGTGCAAGAGGGAACTGGAATAATTTACAATAAAACAACTCAAGAAAAAAAATTCTTTGCATTGATTTTTGTCCATAGATATTGTTTAGTAGAGGGAGAAAAGTATGACATTGTTTTACTATCCTATGAAAAATGTTGCAATTGTAAAAATATTCATGCTCCATACCAGGTCAGAGTAGAGAGACCTGTCAAAACGTTTCATGTAAAAAGTCCCAATGGCTCAGAGATGCAAAGACTGATGGTCACACCCTTCTTCTGCCTCATTCAAATGAAGGACATGAATCTAACTTGTGTTGGGGGTCTCCATCCGTGTCTCTCCATCTGTCTCTCTCTCTCTCCCACTCTAGATTTGACCAGATACTACAGCCCACACCTCAGAGAACATTTTCAACAAAAGAATAAACAAAAAGTAATATATTACTGTGAATGGAGTTTGTTTCAATAAATCAGCATTGTCCAGAAAAAACAAAGAAACCAAAACTCTTATCAGAACATTTTTCACTAGTTTTACTATTCTTGTCGTTCCTCAGAGGTAACATTTCACAAAAGCCAACATATTTCATTATTTAAATATATTTTGGGGTTTGTCTGCTTTTGTTTTTTACAAATGCACATGTGTGTACTCACGCATGCACATGCACACGCAAACCCTAATGCAGTCTTAAGACATGACTACACCACAGATTTGCTGTGCCAGGCAGTGGCACCTTTCAGCATACCATACAAACTCATGCTGGCTAACTTCCTAAGAGAGAGTAGTGTATCTACATTCAGGTGACAGTGTGCCTAGGCTAATTAAAACTGGCGACTCAGTACTAACTACCCATCACCAACCCCACATGACGACTGTTATACTACTAGTTCAGGAGGCAGCTGCACAGAGAACTGCAACAAGTCTGAGGGCAGCATTGCCCAATATGGTACGCCAACTGCAGATGTGGCTTGCATGTTAAAAATTGCTTTCCTTAGTACAGAGAATTTTCATGACAAGCCTCTACTGTAGCATGACGCATACCTAGAAAACTTTCAATTGTTAAACTCTGTCTGCACAGAAAGTAAATTTGAACAGAGACCCAGAAATGGACCCATGGACCCAGAAATACAGGATTCTTCTTACTATATATTTATATGGTCTTGATGTATGGCAATTATGAGACTGCACAGACGGTTATGGAGAGAGGCTTCTTTTTCCCCCCACTTGTATTAAATACTTCCGTAAATTCCTGCAACTTATGTTCAGTAACGATTATTTACTTTTACTAAAGGTTAAGGGAACAACATCCAGTTTTCCAATAATGTAACCAGATGCTTAATTTTTTCCCCACAAAACGATTGCCCTGCTGATAAAGAGATTAATTATTGTTTTTAAGCAGTTCAAATATTCTCTACACTTTCTTTTATCTTATAGATCCATTTCCATTTAACTGTATTGCCTGCTTATACTTTCTATACTATTTGTTTTGGGGAAGATGTATTTTATTTTGTTCATGTATTCAATAAATGCATTCATGGTCATGTTAAAATGCTGTTTTGTTTTTCTTTAACTGTATAATACAAATTCTTGCTACAAGATGCATCATTGTTATATATTTAGTGTACTAGGAAAGAGTTCACATTTGTTTCCAAAGTCAGGATACCATAACAGTAAAGAAAGACATTTTAGCTAATAACTGTACAAAAGTTTGACTATGTAAAGTAAAAAGTATTATTAATTCCATTATTCACATACACGTATAAGTGATATAGTACTAAGCAATCTAAAATTTGAGCTACAAATGCACAGATGCAGCACTGAAGTTTGTCTTAAATCTCCAGTATGTTTTAAGACGCCATATAAACGTATATAAGGTACTGTATAACTGTCTCTCTTTAAAAGACCTGTAAAATGGAATTTACAAACACTTGTACAAATAGATTTGAATTAATTCTGTGGGTTTATCCTGTATTACTGGGTTGGTGCCATGACTAATATTTAGCTACAGCATAATGCTTGCCAACAGATGCAAGATAAGTCTGAAATCCTATGGGGATATCCTAAATATTTAAAAGGCTTGACACAGTTGTGCAGCATGAATAGGCAGTCTATATATCACATTCAGAAAGAAAAGGGATTATTTAATAGCTTAAAATTACCCTTAGACACATTTAGAGAAAAAAAATGAAGCTAACTTTATCACTAAAATGAGAAAAAAAACTTCTTTGCTGCTTTTGTTCCCCTAGAAATATGAGGACTTCCCCACTCTATGAAATTTGATCTTATATGTACATGTTTCGTCAAACTTTATGTTTAGCTGGAAATGCTACAGCAATGCTTTCTGAAATAGTAATAGTAGATGTCAGTAGTCAAGGCAATGATTTGGCCTCATTTACACTAATGCATTTTACCCAAATCCAAGAAAATCCCCAGTAATTGGATTCTATACATGAAAAATTATAAATTTATTATAATTTTCCATGTATTGAATGTAATTATTGGAGGGTCATCTTAAATTCGTGTTCCAGCCCCCTTCATTTCCCACACAGATGTAGCAGGGAAAGCAGTGGCATGGGATGAGGGGCCAGAGGCCAGACTCCCACCCCTTGCTTGCTCCCCTGCATCTTGACCCCCCCCTGCCCCTCAACCATGCCTGTGCCTGTCCTCCTGCTGCCTTTGCCCCTTGCCACCTCATCCCTTGCCCTGCCCCTGTACCTGTGTCGGTGCCTGGCCCCAGCACCCTGTATCACTTACCTTCTGGTCAGCTCAGCTTTCAGCTCCAGTTCCACCTCCAGCTCCAGAGCAGGCAATGGTGCCCCTGGCCCTAGCCTAGCCAGGTAGAAGCAGTAGTAGCTACTCTGGGTTCATCTGAATCAGGGGCGAGGGGAGGTGCAAGGGGAAAGGGGTAGGTAGGACAGGATGCTTGGGCTCCCCACACTCCCCAAAGCTGCACACCATAGACCTCCCCTGCATGCCCCTACCCACTACACTGTCTCCACTTTGCCCCACTACAAGCCCCCTCTCACTCCACACAAGCCTCCCTAGCCCGGGGCACGTGACAGCTCAGCTCTGACTTTAACCCCAGGCTGATATTCAAAACTAAAGGCCTTGTTACACATTGCACTTTGAGCTGCTCAAATGTGGATCAGCTTGAGTTTTACCTTGAGGCTAAAAACCTTGTCTGACTGTCCCCCACCTGCACAGCTATGATTTGCCATTAGAAAGCTGTGAGCAGGGTTCTGACTAGGAGCTACAGCTGTGAGTTGCCGCTACAAAGCTACTGAGGCAGGACAGGCTTCGATCCCTGCTGGGGGTGGGGGGAGCGCGAGAGATGGGTTGGGGCGGCAGGAACATGAAGATAGGAGTGGAAAAGTAATGGGATGGGGGTAGGTAATGAAATGGGAGGTGGAAATAAAATGGAGGTGGAAGAAGGGGGGTGAAATGAAGGAAGTCAGTCACTGAAGGATACAATAATAAAGTTAAAAAAAAGAATTTAAAAAGAAATAAAGAGGAAGTAAATTAAAGAAGGTCTTGTGTTTCAATAAATTGGCACTGAGATGAGGGGTGCAGGTCATGTTTCCTAGGATGGGAGGTGGGAGCAGTGAGGGAAGGTGTTTTTTGGGGAGTTACTACCCCAGAATGAAGCCCCGATCTAGCCCCCTACTTTGTTCCCTCCCACACCACCTAGACACCACTCCCAGACTCATCCATGCCCTGCAACACGGCTAGCTGGCATGTGCTCTACAGGCTGTTTGCATGGAATTGCACTCCTGGGGGGCAGGAGGGGCTTGGTACCAGAACTCCCTTGGTTCTGCCTTGGCACCAGAACTCCCCCTCCCCTCCCACCCCTGGCAGTCGAGGTCAGGGGGTGGAAAGTTTGTAGACATGGAACAGGATGGTGGGGAAGGGGACATTGCATCCCAGGATGCTGGAGGACTGTAACTTGGGCAGCCCATCTGTGGGGGGTGGCCACACAGTAATGGAACATGAGCTGAGTGATACGGATCAAAAATAAACTTACCCTGGAGTGGTATAACTTTAAGCCACAGAAAGTATGCTTAAAACTAGTTTCAAGTGTTAATGTGTGGACAATCCAGGGGTTAAGAGCTCCAGGAGCCATCTAAAATTAATGTGTAACAAGGTCCTAGGATGAGACTTCTATTTCTTCCATGTGTATTAGGGGGGAAAAAAACTTGTCTTGTATTCAGATAAATATGGTAAATTGAGGCTAATGACTTTGTATCAATGGTAATACTGGAGAACAGAAATCGGTCTAGGTTTAGGAGTGATGGATAAACTCCTCCTTGCCCCTTTTTTGTTACTTTCGCCACAAATACACAGGAAAAGAGACCACCACTATCTAGCATCACTGGTAAAGGGTTGCTTAGCATCAATCCATTGTTTTGAGCAGTGCTGATGGAAGCAGTACACTTGGTCATACATTTACAGACAGAGCAAAGACTTGTGCATTCACATGCACAACTACTCTGCCCCTCAAGATATGAGGACAAATCTGTAACAGAAATAAGTAAAGTTAATCTTTACCATTAAGAGCACGTAGCACAAATACTTATGTTTATTCAAGGACCAAGGATGAGCATTTGAACACAGAAATCCACAATGCCATTATCTGGTTCTCTTTCAAAAGCTGAAATTTTTACATGACTTTTAAAGAAGCAAAGTGCTTTATAAGCAAATTGCACAGGGAGTGTCTGTCCTGCACTGAACTAAACCTCTCTCAGCTCTGACTGTACAGCCTGCTCCTAACTTCTTGGGGTGCCGTTGGTCTTCCTACCTGACATTACATTTGACCCCTGTTTTTATGGCACAGTAAAGACAATTCTGTCAACCGTATGAAAACTGGTATATGACGATTTTATAAACCTATTTTTCTATGTATATTGGAAGCCACTACCACAGTTCCACACTGTTATTGGCACTGTTTACAGGACAGGATCATCATCAAGCCCGTTCTAGTTAACTCTATTTAAGTTCTGTCCTGAACAATTTGATACTTGTTTCATTAGTGGCTACTAAAGTGAGCAAGTCACAGGAGTATTTGGCTGCTAACCTTAAAAGTTACCATATTTGAAAAATGTCAAGCAAAAGACAACTTCCACATTACAAGCAGGGTCTGAAAATGATTTCAGAGAAATTTAAGTCAGTATTAACACACTAAACAGAAATATAGCAACTTGGGTCTTCCCTTTACCACAATAAAGGCTACTTGCAGATGTTAAAAAAAAAAAAAAAAAGTGTTTTACCAAAAGCAGCAGCACATTACTTCAACCTGGCTCTGCAGCGTCTGTATAGATTGGGTGCTTCCTCAGGGTTTTTTGTGCTTTTATCTAAAGCTGATTCAATCAGTTATTAGATAAAAGTGACAAAAAAGCCCCACTAAAGCACCTGATCGTACAGACATTGGGTGAGCCAGGTCCAACTAATGTAATTCCTCTTCAGGACATGTGCTGGGCTCAGTGCAGGAGCATGCAGAATTAAAAGTAAAGCACTGGTTTGGGGTTTTTTTGAACCACATCTATTGGCTAAGTATGTACAGTCAAAAAGTCATAGGCTGAATTGATTCAATCTTTTCAGGCTAATCTAAACGTTGTAGACTGAGCCGAGAAGCAAGTGAGCAGACTTTCACTTCTGATTCTGGAAAAGTAGTCACATGCGTGCAGTGGCTCAGGGCAGAAGTTGCAAGGGGGGGGGGGGTGGCCACACCCTGGCCAGGGTCTCACAGTCAGAGGTGGGGAGGCTCTCCCTGGCTGCATGGGACCACAGTCTGGGTCTGCCTTGGGAGGAGCAGGGCAGCCCCTGCCTCGAGCCGAGAATGGGGGGAACATGGCTATGCCCAAGCTGGGGGCTCACAGTCCCTCCCTGGCTTTTCCTCCCCACATGAGCAGAGAAGTGGGGGGCCTGGCCAGATGCCGGCCAGGCCAGCGGGTTGAGGCAGAGAAAGGAGAGGGTTTTAAACCCTCCCCACTCCCAAGGGACCCTAGCAGGGGTCTGTCTGGCAGGGGCAAAGCAGCCCCTGCCTGGCTTTTCCCCTACTCCACACTCGAGCAGTGGTTCAAGGGGTATGGCCAGCTGCTGGCCAGGCCCGCAGGCTGAGGCGGAGGGTGTGAGGGGGGTTTAAAACCCTCTCCCCTGCCTCTGCTTCAACTTGCCAGCCTGGACAGCATCTGGGCACCCCCCTGCCCCTCTGCTCGAGCAGGAGAAAATCCAGGCAGAGACTGCCTCGCCCCTTCCAGGCAGACCCCTGCTGGGGTCCCTTGAGGGTAGGGAAGGGGGTTTAAACCCCTATCCCTCCCCTCTGCCTCAGCCTGCCAGCCTGGCCAGTGTCTGGTCATGCCCCACCCCTCCACTCGAACATGGAGCAGGGGAAACAACTGAGGGGCTGCTTTGCCCCCCCCCGGCAGACTGCAGCTGGGGTTTGGAGCTAGGTTTCCCACCCCTACCCACTTTTCAGCCAGCCAGAACAGTGATAGTGCTATGGGTAGGGAGCAGAGGGGTGGGGCCAACCCTGCTCTTCTGGAGCAGACAGCACAGCCCAGGGCTGCAAAGCATCCTGGGATGTGGGGGGACTGTCAGCTAACTTGAACCAGGAGGGGGTCTGGGACAGAAGTTCCATAAAACCATTTGACCTAAATCGGTTAAGTCTGATATTACATGCAAGCAGGTTTATCTTAAACTGATTTCAGCCATTTTGTAAGTGGTTTAAGTGCACTGAACTTCTGTTCTGTTACAGGTTTAAACCAGTTTCTGATCACTTAAACCAGTTTATGTGCAACTTCTGTCCCTAGCCATAAGGAACATGACTTACCACGTATAACCACACAGCCTTAACTCAATACCTCCTTGAGGGTTTTGGGTTTTTTAAGTATTGTTATTTGGAAAAATATAAACACGTCACCCTGCTCTAGCTCATCATTTGTTTTCTTGTGTTCTGCCTACACCTGTGTGTAGGAAACAATGCAGTCAGATATAACCATACCCCTCCCGCATGCTCACTAATTCTGAGCAGAAAAATATCTTCAAGACAATTTCACTGCGGTACAGGATGCTTGACACAAAACAACAGATGTGCAATAATCGCTGCTGCCCATTCATTTCCTTTATGTCAAAAAGAAAGTAATTGTCACCAATTAAGAATTCCTATCTACTGGACACAAAAGGAAGTGTATACTTCTCCCTGATCATTTGACCATAACAATAGAAAATGTCAGAGGGAAAGTGCTGTCCCATTTTCCCGCATACATTAAAGCCAGTAGCGTGTTCTGTGTGCGCCCTGGCATGTTTTTTCCTAATTAATTTAAAGAAAAAGTTATAATTTCACATTCTAAAGTGCAAGAATTTTCTTGGTAAAATATCTTTTGTCCATATACTATTCAAGGCTCCAATCCTACTCCCACTGGCTTAAGGGAAGTTAGGATCACATCCAGACTAATGTATTGCAGAATTTATGCAAGAGGCCAGAAATCCTGTGGGTGAGATCTTTTAGTGGGTGGTTGGGATAGACAAAGGCAAACCTTTGGGTATCACAGTAACCATCCTCAGGCCTCTGGGAGAGAAGAAGATACAGTGGAGTTCAGTAAATTCCAGAACTTAGCTTATTTACAATAAAAAAATAAAAGATTTCATTTAAATTGACAAGATGCAGAGAGCGTTTTATGATATATGTAGATGTACCTTAAAAGAAAAGATTTTGTAATAGACTTCACAGAACATTGTTTGCATCTTATCTGCCCTGGGGGCTCAAAGACCCCAGCTGCTGCTGCTCTGGAGTTCTACGCCCAGCTGCTAATGCCACAGCATATGGCTGCTTCCTCTCCGGCAAAGACTCCCTGGGGGGCCACCACAATATTACAACTGAAACCCCCCTTTCTCCGTCTGCGCCCTCCCTCACAAACCAGTAACAGTGCAGATCTTGAAAGAACAAAACTTGTATACATCATGCAAATATCCCAGTTCTTTTACATTTGAAGTCAAGTGAACTAAAAACCCCTAAAGTATAGAGCTGGCCTAAACATAGCATACAGTAATGCACACATGTACAAAGTCTTTTTTAAATTGTGTATTGGCTTTTTAAGAATAAAGATGCTGCATATGAAATACATGCTTTAAATTCCTGGACCAACTGCACAGATTGACATTTCCTTCTTCATTACAGAGGCCACATGATTTTCCTGAGATGCTGAGCACCAGTAGCTCCAAGTAATTCAGGCTTGCAGTGTCAACATTATTTTTGAAGGGAGCAAGCTTAGGAGCCAATTTGAAAAAAAAATCACAATGCTAATGTAATAGCTGTGTGAAGTTCATATTTATCAACTCAAAATTCAATATTCATTTTTTTAATCCCTCAATATATTTTAGTGGAAGTATCATTAGAAATACAATTATTTCACTTACAAATTCTCAAGCAGAAATTTATTAAAATAGCTCTTGGTTATTTGGTAAATCTAACCACTAAGCTGGGCATTTTACAGAAAAAGCAGGGTCATGTACCTTATCTCAGCTTTCTGTTCCCATTCACTCAACTAACTTTTTTTTTTTTTTTTTAGATCTTTACACTACCTACTGTATTTTCTTAGTATTTTCCTACTACCTCTGCTTTAATGATCTGCCTAGTCTCTTCATATATATTTCTAAACTGTAGATTTGCTGTTGTACTTCAAAGTTTGTCTGCCATATTCCCAAATAATTCTAGAAAATGCTTTACTTTTGAGCATTTTTAAAACTCAAATGCACTAACTTTTAAAACTGTACTCTTTAAAGCTAGTGAAAACCCTGTTTGTTTTAACCAACTGTATTCTTCGCTCATCAGTTGAAAACGTTAAATTCATTAAATTTGGAACAAAGTATATGTTTTGAGTTGAAATGAATACAGTTAGTCATGGAACAATTTACTCAAGTCACTAGTTTTACAATATCATTTAATCTGGGCTTTAATGTGGATTTTTGCATCTGAAGTAACCTTCAGAATAAACACAAATTGCTTTGCTCTGACCATTTTATATGTTTATGTACACTTAATATTCCTGGCCAACTAAACTGCTTGCATCTGACTTTTGGCAAATGCTATAGGGAACAAATGTATTCAATCTGAACCAGACCAAGTTTTTTCCCCAATTATATCCAAATATGCAGCATGATTTAAATATTGTTATACATTAACAAAACATTGACAAAGAATCAAAACATCCAAAAATCCACCAGAAACACCCCAACACCTCTAGAATTCTTCTCAGCTATAAATCACAGTAGTTGCTTATTAAATTAACAATGATGCAATTGAAAACCCAGTAGAACCTCACTCCTGTTAAGGGGGTTTCAGCTCAGGGCTCTGACAGGAGATGTGGATGCTCTCCTGGAACTTTGATGTGCGTTCATTTTGGGGATAGTGAACATCACTACCCCATGTCCATTTGTGGAGAGACTGAGAGGCAGAGTTTGAATGGGGGTTAGGAACTGTCATCGACAGTCCCTCAATACAATGATAACTGTCTTCCAGTACATAGGGAAGTCAGCAGTGAGTGCAGAGGTGACTGAAGAGGCCAATCTGAAATTTGCATGGTCGACTGCAGACATGGCAAAAGCTCCAGGAGGAAAGAGT
>NW_005842527.1:323161-344081 GCF_000455745.1 Alligator sinensis
GTGACGTCAGGTCACGTGTCTTTCCTTTGTCTCTCTCACCTATCTGCCTCCATTATAAGGCAATTTTGCTCAAAATGCTCAATGTCTTGTCATACTTCACAACACCATTGGGGACAATTCAGTGCTTGAGTCTCCCACGTCTTGATGTTAATATGGCATTTCTTCAGGCTGGCCTTCAATGTGTGCTTGAATTTCTTCTTTTGCCACCTCTAGCGTTATGAGTATAGAACCTGTTTTGAGAGTTAATTGTCAGGCACCCTTATGACATGTCCTGTCCAATGGAGCTGGTGCCATATAAATGTCTCTTTGATATTGGTGGTATTTCCTTGAGCCAAAGTGTTGGCATGTACTTCTTCTGTCCTTCCAATTGATATGGAAGATTTTCTGAAGACATTGCTCATGATAACATTCCAAGGTTTTCAGGGATTTCCAATAAGTGTCAGTATGCATCTACAAATCTCACTAAACATTCAGCCACCTATATAGGCATTTAAAAATCTGTCTCTAAGTGACTTATGAAGGGTCACACGGGGCATGTCCTCAACACAAATGGAGTATGCCAGGCAATGGATACTTACACCAGGCTGCTCTGAATGTGTGATAGATGGCACCATCTTTGAATACACCCCTACCCAGCAGAGAACCTGTTGATCCTGGATTGGCCTTGTCAACCATCTTCAGACTCACAGATAGGCAATCATGGAAGACGATCATCCTCAACTGAGAGGTCTTGGCAATAATGACAACCTACCACAGAATGTCAGTGATGAGGCAGAAAACCAAGTCAGGTTTCCCAAGCTCCAAAGTATCATTTTAATCGCTGGACCATTCTTCTGCTAGACATTTCCATTACGTACAGAACAAAGTCTATCGAAAGCATTCCGCATAAAATAGAAATACACTTGTTCAGGGCCCCAAACCTGCTAAGGCAACACCAGCTCCAAGTGGTTATCCATATTTTATGTTTAAGACTGCCGATAGCATTCAGTACATATGGACAGCAAGAACACCGCTGCTTTCTGTAAAGAAGCTAGGTATGATGTTTATTTGGATTGAGAGATGCTTCTACTTATTCTAACAAATTTTGCTTAATGTCCCCCTGCAGTCCAAAAATCATGGATTTGCTGACATCCCTAAGAAGAAGATATATTTTCTAGTAATAGCAGTTCTCCAAGTATATCCATATTCACCAGTCATTTGATCTTTGCTCATCTTTAGAGCATGACATTCTAGACAGTCATACAATCAGGGACTGAACAGAATAGGTTTTATTAATGCAATTTTGGGTTAAGTACAGACAGTCAATAAGCCCAAGGCTGAATGAATTTAATCTTCACAAATTAGTCTAAAATGTGTAGACTGAACCAATAAGCAAGTGAACAGACATTCACTTTCAAGTCCTGAAATGCAGGCATAGGCCTGCAGTAGGTCAGGCCAGAAGTTGGGGGGTGCTAGAGCACACTTCCCTGCTCAGCTAGGGCAGACAGCTTAGACCAAGGCTAGCCTGCCCACCCTGCAAGTTCGGGAGTGGTGGCAGTTGGGGGAGGTGCAAAGCATCATGAGATGCTGGGGGACCATCAGTTAATTTGAATCTGGAGGGGATCTGGGACAGAAGTTCATTAAACCTATTTAACCTAAATCAGCTAAATCTGATACTACATCTATCCAGGTTTATCTTAACGGGTTTTGGTTATTTTGAAAGTGGTTTATGTTCATCGAACTTCTGTTGTGTTACAGATTTGAACCAGTTTCAGAACCTTATATAGGTTTACATTTAATTTCTGTCCCTCGTCTTGGTGAACTGCTGATTTAAATGTACATACTTTGCAGCACTTCAGGGCTGTAGATATCATTTCTCCTTTACAACTGTCTGCATCTTTCTGGATTCATCTTTCCTACTTCTATGCCATGATGATCTCTCTCAAAGGCACTAGAAAACATCTATCCTCTTGTGAGTATAGGCTTCATAGAAACAAAATATCAAGTGGTCTGGCTTGGAACTTTGAAGTAATTATTAAAAATAAGATTCTGGATTAAGGGGAGAGAGAAAGGTTTGAATAAATGAGATTTAAATGCGAGAGAGATGTTTATGTACTTGGACTGGAAACTGTATACATTCAGCTGCAACTGATTTCCTGTGCGGCAAAATACCTCAGGCATTCAGCTGGCTAGGAACATTACGGAAGCCTTATGCCATTACCAGTTCTTGAGACCAGGAAGCTTTGCCTGATGCTTGTTCCTAGGCCAGAACAAATAGAAACCCTGCTGAGCTTCCAATCTGCCTTGGTTTAGGAGAAACCAAATCATAAACAGGCAAAGTTGTATATCTTCAAAAAATATTACCCTCCTCTTGACATAAACAACAATGTACAGTACTGTCTTCTGTTCCCACTTACCAAGCAATTTTGATGTCCATTTGTGGATTTAAGTACGAACACAATGCATCAGCCTTTAAGAGCTGTTGTTATGAAGAGCTAATATAATAACTACAATCAACTTAAGTTTAAAGGAGTAGTTTTCAGCATTGTTTTACAGGATTTTCAGAAATAACTTAATATTTTAAAACTCACTCAGGGTACATCTACATGTGCAATTCATAGTTTCAGTTTCATAGTTGGCAGGGTCGGAAGGGACCTGAGCAGATCATCAAGTCCAACCCCCTGCCATGGCAGGAAAAAGCACTGGGGTCAAATGACCCCAGAGAGGTGTTCGTCTAACCTCCTCTTAAAGACTCCTAGGGTAGGAGCCAGCACCACTTCGCTTGAAAGTTGGTTCCAGGTCCCAGCTGCCCTGACTGTGAAGTAGCACCTCCTGATGTCTAGTCTGAATGTACCTTCTGCCAGCTTGTGACCGTTATTTCTTGTCACTCCTGGTAGTGCTCAGGGGAACAGGGACTCCCCCAGTGCCTGCTGGTCCCCTCTGACTAGTTTGTAAATGGCCACTAGATCCCCCCTCAGCCTTCTCTTGTGAAGGCTGAACAGGTTCAGGTGCCTTAGCCTCTCCTCATAGGGCCTGCCCTGCTGCCCCCTGATCATGCGAGTGGCCCTCCTCTGGACCCTCTCCATGTTGTCCACATCCCTCCTGAAGTGCGGTGCCCAGAACTGGATGCAGTATTTCAAATGCGGCCTGACCAGTGTCGCATAGAGGGGGAGGATCACCTCCTTAGACCTGCTCGAGATGCATCTGTGAATGCATGACAAGGTGTGGTTGGCCTTCCTGACCGCGTCCCCACATTGATGCCAAAATAAACATGGGCTGACAATAATGACTCCAAGATCCCTTTCTGCCTCTGCACTGACGAGAAGGGAGTTCCCCAGCCTGTAGGTATGCTGCTGGTTCTTCTTTCCCAGGAGCAGTACCTTGCACTGTCAGTGTTGAAACTCATCCTGTTCTCATCTGCCCACCCCTGTAACCTATCTAGGTCCAATTGCAGCTTATTCCACCCTTCTAGCATGCCCACATCCCCCCACATCTTAGCGTCGTCAGCAAATTTGAACAGGGTGCTTTTTACCCCCTCGTCCAAGTCACTGATGAAGATATTGAACAGCATGGGTCCGAGGACTGAGCCCTGGGGGACCCCACTGCCCACATCCCTCCATGTCGAAAATGACCCATCCGCCACCACTTTCTGGGTGCGGCCGTCCAGCCAGTTAGCGACCCATTTGTCTGAGTAGGTGTCGACACCACAGTCCCCTAGTTTTTAAATGAGAATGGGGTGAGAGACAGTGTTGAAGGCCTTCCTGAAGTCCAGAAAGACTATGTCCACTGCTACCCCTGCATCTAAGGATTTTGTGACCTGGTCATAGAAGGCCACCAGGTTGGTCTGACAGGACATGCCTCTAATGAACCTATGTTGGTTGCCCCTAAGCATAACCTCCCCTGCTGGCCCCTCGTAGACATGTGTCAGGATAATTCTCTCAAAAAGCTTACCCAGGATCGAGGTAAGACTACCTGGCCTAAAGTTTCCTGGGTCCTCCTTCCTCCCTTTTTTTGAAAATGGGAACCACATTGGCCCTTTTCCAGGGCCAATTAATGCATATGAATAAATTCCGGGGCTTATTGCTTTGGAGTTTCTTGCTCTAGGGCATGCCGTTTGAACATGAACCCAGGAGCAAGAAAACTCCAAAGCATATTGCTCCAGAGTTTATTCATGCACAGCACATGGAGCCCAGTCAGAGCAGTGCAGGCTGGCTGGGGACCTGGGGGCTGCTCCAACCAGGCTCCACATGCTGCAGAGCGGCTGGCTGAAGCACAAGGATGCTTTAGCTTGGGGGATGCCTGCTGATTAGCCCCACAATGAAGAACCCTGTGCCCCAGTCAGCCGGGGAAGTGTCTACATGTGTGCTGCTGCACCCAAAGAAACTTCACATGGAGTTTATTAGTTCTCTGTACCCTAACAGGGATGTACATGTAGACACCAAGACATTTACTGCGCAGTTAATTAGTCAACTGCGCAGTAACTGTCTCATGTAGATGTGCCCTGTATGAAGCAACCATTCCTTCCAATAGTTTTCTCAATGAAAATTACCTAAAGAAACTAAGAGTGGACTTCAAATGGACTTTGTGTATTTTCCAACTTCATATTTATAATGAATAATTAACCAGTAAAGTTCCTCTCTTTAAATTTGAAAGCAAAAATCTACAAGCTACTTTAGCAGGTTTTCTTTGATTATAGTCTAACAGTGCAGTCCCTCAAGTATATAACATATTTTAGGCTGTGATGAAAGCAAACCATGATATTAAATGTTTTGTATGCTTTGTATTTAATTGTGCCATTTACTCCATCATATTCCTTGTTCCCAAGACTTCCAAAAGGCAAAGGACTCTATTTAAATGTTAAAGGAATCAATTTCTTCTAAAAAAACAACCAACCAAAAAAACCTAGAAGTAAAATGATTGCCAATGGGGATAAAATAGAACTGTTCAATAACTTTCTTATTATTTTCTTTTTTCCATCAGAAAATGTTAATTTGTTGGAACCTTAGCTTTTTCTATGAAAGTCTTAATCAACACATTTTTCTCAGATTCAGAAGAGGATGTCAGGCTAAACAAGGGACATGCCTCCCCAGAAGAGCCTAGAACCTGCTGGTCATGGCACTCAGCTGGGAGCTGGGAGCTCTAGGTTCAAGTCCTTCCTTTGCCCAGCTCAGACCACTGGTCTCCCATATCTAGGGACCTACCAAATTCATGATAGAAGTGGGTGCTTTGTGGATCCTTTAATCTTGCAGATTCCTCTGTGCTGCCCTCCGCACGCCCCCCCCCCCCCCCCCCCCCCCCCCGCCCCCCCCCCCCCCTCCCCCCGCTGACTGGTGCAGGGGACCCACTTGTGGCTTGCTCCTGATCAGTGGGGAGATGAAAAATGTGGTTTTACATACGGTGCAATTTTTCTCTCACGCCACTGATTGGCTCAGGGGCCCCAACAGCCCTGCTGTTTTCTGCTGACCAGCAGGGAGGCAAAAACAGTGCCATGTTTAAAACTGTGGTTTTAGCTTCCCTGCTAATCAGGAGGGAGTGGTGGGGCCCTCTGCTAATCAGCATTGGTGGGGGTGGGGTACAAGGGGCGAGGTGTGTGCGGGGGAACATACAAGATTAAAGGAGCCACCACGCACTCTACTTCCACCATGAATTTGGTAGGTCCCTACCCATATTACAAGTGAACCCTCCACTAGGCTGCAGACTATTTGGAGTAGGTCTCTCTCGATCTGTTTTTCTCCCTCCAAGAAAAGCATCAACAATCTCAATTTCATTGCGATAAGGAATAGGAACATTTCTGAAGTCTCAGAAAGTTTCACAAAATGGGAAAACTGTTTCCACCCAGCTCCCATATAAAATTTTGTTCTCATACACACTAATATAAAAGCCTGTGTTCGTTATTGTGGAGCATATTTATTGCACAGTATAACTTGGTACTGTAACTTATGTTTTAGTAAAAGAAACTGTTATGTGCTTTTATAAATAGTTAGTTCACTTCTAAAATAACTATGATTAATAAAAGACTGCACTCTCAACTTGCTCTCTTAAAAAATAAATAGGATTAAAAGGTATTAAACACATTAGCAACAGATATCTCCAGAATGTGTGCAAGTGTTCTTTCGAGCCAAACTCTAATTATAGTATTAAAAACCTAAAGGCAGCCTTACACAGGACCAAGTTAAACAAAACCCCTACAAAAAACTAAATTAAGACACAGGCGAGGGGGGTGGGCAGAGGAGTGGTGTGTTTAACTTAAGAGTATTCAGTCATCAAAATCTATATAAAACATTTGGCACCTGAGAATTTGGCATCACTGTGCAATAAAACAGAAAACAAAACTCAGCTTTTAATTTCCGCCTCTAAAATATGTCAATCCAACGCTTTCTTTTCAAAATATACTCTGTATGGGAGGCAGCCAAAATTATTCCTATTAATAAGATGGTAAGCGCTGCGAATTATTCTCACAGAAGTCAATGAAATGGTGAAAGGGTGATTATAAAGTTTGGCCAAATCAACTTTTTGCTGTAGTACTTGACCCATTGGTAGCATGCACTACTGGGCTGGAATGCAGTGCTGACTAAAACGCTGGCTGTTCTCAGAAGACATGTACTCTGAGGGAAAGCCACCCTAACACAATAAATACGCTTTTAAGAAAGCAGAGATTTCAAATTAGAGGATGTCTGCTGTGGTTAACAAGAGAAACCAAGCCCAGACCACCCAACTGTCTCCCTTTTGGTCCAATATAAGTGTATGTCAATTTAATCAGGTTCCAAACCACTCCTACAACTGGGACACCAGTGCATTAAGTCAGCCTATTAACTGTTATTCCCATCTGGTCCCTAACCTCAAATATTTCTCTCACATCCAGAAAACGCCATATTTAACACACCACATCACACCTCCACTACAATGTTTTTAAAGAAAATAATGAAACAAAATACCAAATATGCATCCTAAGACAAGTTGTACATATTAATATTTTAAGAAACCCAGTATTGAAAACAAGAGCATTTGCCAGGTAGATAATGAACAAAAATGTAACCTTAAATCAGAATTCACACAAAGCAGAGCTAGGAACGTGGATTTCATTTAGAAATAAAGGTATTTTGTATCAAGAAAACATTTGCTCCTAGCATATAACCTAGAGTCTAGCATATATTAATTGTCTTCTGCAAAACAATACAGCTGGGGTGCCAATCAGTGGCATGCACAGCCACTTTTGGCACATAGCAGACCCAGAAAGAACAGCACAGATAAGGCAGGAAAGAGACATCAGAGCAATGGATCAGGCAGAGGAAGGGTTTCAGACGGTCACTCAGAGTAGGCAGGACTTACTTCAGGGTACACCAGCCAAAAAGGTTGGCCTTCACTGCCAGCACAAAGAGACACTAACACATCTAAAGGTTGGACTATCATTAAAAACCAATCCAAGCATGTTGTCACCTCCTATTTCTCACTCTCCCAAATAACAAGTGCCACGACAATTGCACGTAGGTGGGCAACTCAGGCCTGAGTTACCAATATCTGAAATTGTCATGACTTTAAATAAATTGGTATTAGAGTTTTCTGTTAGCCTTATTGTTGTATTATTTTGCCCCATAAACTATGTTTCTTTCCCCTCCCCACCAAGCCCTCTCCAGATTTTTAACCGTGCTTAAGAGAACTCATGTAAAAGTTACGATTTCAAAGTAACTGAGAATAACGCTCTCAATTTTGCTTGGCAAGCCCACCTGTGAAGGTCTATCCTTATAGAATTGTATCTGAAAAAGGATCTAGGACCTTATCAAATATACGGTTTCAACATTCTGAAAAAACAAAATTTAGACAAATGCTGAAGTTGAATTACCATGGTTTAAATAACAATTTACAAGTCCAGTTTAGGTATGGCTTAAGTTATTTAGCTTCACGTTTCACACTTCAGATGGCCAAGGTTCAAATGCACTTTTAAGCTCAAATTACCAGTATTTCATTCTAACTACTACTAAAGCTACCCTTTCAAACTAGTTATTTTATTGCCTTGCACTTCCCTTATTCCCAACAGTTTTGCGTCTCTGCCAGTTCTCATGATATTTGATGCTCTTCTTGACAGCCAAACTCCTGGAGTCATGGTATCACATGAGAATCTTAGTTTCTAGTCACTGTGGTTTCTGAGAAAAGTAACCACGGAGGCTGGAAAAAATGAGAAGAATTGATCCCCAAAGGGTTGAAAACCAAAAGGAAATTAAAAATAAAATCTCACAAGATTAAAATTCCTTAGACCAATCAAAGTTTTAGGACTCTGAGTTGCATTATTTGAATGTAGATAGTAAAACTATTGCGATTTCTCAAAAGAGTTAGACTGTGGAGTGGATCCACAGGAGTGTGTTGTACTCTGAAAGCCATTTTAAAAATTAAAACCATATAAATAATATTATTAGTTTCCATGTTTGCCTTCTGTGTATTATCCATTTTCAAATAAAGATTTTCTGATTCCCAGCCCTGCAAAACTCAACCTAGTATCCCTGGGTTTTTTGTATATCACCACCAGTAGCAAGAGGTTCTCCAGGAAAAACTAAACAATCCCTTTCTTTTTTTTAGTGGAGGGGGGGAATTCATCTGAGCTTAACATTACAAAACTGGGACTAAAAGTGCAGTCAGACATCATGGATGCCTATACACATGCTCCGACATGTTCGAATCAGAACTCGGTAAATCGAGGCTGCTGTGTGTTCTAATCAGAATGCTTTAGCATCACATGTATAAGTCCTCTCAGGTTTAAAAATGGCCACTGAGGCACTTTAAAGCTTGTTGAAGTGTCCCATGGTCATTTTTAAATGTGCGGGGGCTTAATACATGTGACGCTGTGGTGTTTTAATTACAGCAGCTCTCCAGAAACCACTCTAATTAAAATGCCCCTCCTCCCCCCAAGTACATGTATTGGCAGCCCTTAATTACTAATCAGCAAGTCTGACAACTCTGGAATCACACAAAGCAAATCTATTGAAAAAGAAAACTGCCATACTTTATTACTACTTTTAATATTTTAAGCATATCCTATGTGTATCATACATTAGTGATTGCTGCTACTTTATATGCTTTTAATGTATTTCTTTTATTAAGGCATTTATGTCATACATTTGTTTTCAGGAACCCGAAGGCAATGTCATTTCTATGACAGCAATAGATTCATTGTTTTAACTATGTGCGGATGAAATGTATTCATGTACTATACATTAGTACAGTACTATTAGTACTATACAGTAGGTGGCAGTAATTGTTCTTATGTAGATTTCCTTGTATATAGTATTGTGCTTTCTGTGCAGAAAATGAAATCCATGTAAACATGGATCTAAAGATTGGTTCTTGTATTCTTCTCCTAATGGAAGCCCTGCAAATGTTTTCTTGATACAAAATACCTTTATTTCTAAATGAAATCCACATTCCTACCTCTGCTTTCTTCAACTGTGCTCAACTTGAGTATAGTATACATTTTATAATACTAATTCTGAGGTTTGGATTTTTTTTCAAAGACCCAAGATACAGTGCTGCACTCTTAGGTCTTCAGGAATAGCTATAAACAGCAGAAATGAAGAGAAATTGACTGTATTCTCTCACATACAACCCACCTTTTTACCCAAAAAAGCAAAACAACTTCTGGGAAAAAAGACAAGGTGCATATTTTATACCAGGGCCCACTGTATCTGCGAAAATATTGTTTAACATTATTTCACTTTTAACTTTGGAGTGCTAGGACTAATTCACAACCACATCCTTTCCAACTGAATTGTATTTTTTAAGGTAGGATTTGTTTGGCTAAACATCAAAAGTATACAGGGTACACTTCTGAAATGTAGACAGAGGATGTGTTAATACTATTGGCACAGACTTGACTGAGATATTAACAGTGGCTGTGCTACTACGGATAGGGTACCAAATTTTTAACACAATCAGAATCAGGGCCCCAGTGGGCTGAGTGCTATACAACTATACAACTATACAAAAGAAACACTGCTAGAATTGGTGGGTTTACAACAATTAATTCCTAGACTAGGAATTGTGACTGTACATGGGCGAGCAGGTTTCACAAACATTCAATTGCCCCAGAAGGCATCAGATGGGAGACAGGATCACATGACCAGAAGATGGATCACGAACTCCAAAGTGGGAATGTGGCAATTAAGAAATTACAAACTCTAGGACGATCTAGCACTACCAATCCCAAGGGCTTAGAAGTCAAAAGTCATACTCCCGCAATCATGATTGGGTTAAATATACAATTTTAAGAAAAATAAATGTGGGGGAATTGCCCCCACATTGCCCCCAATACTTGCCTCCTGTTCTTAGCCTTTAGGTTGCAAGGTCACATTTTCAAGATTTTCTCCACAACCATAATGGTTAGAAACTCAATTTTAAAGGTGAAAATATGACACTTTCACATAGCTACAGGACAAGAGCAACTGAGCTTTAAAGCAAGAGATATCAGGAGATTCACAGAAGTTTAGGGCTGGAAGAGAACTCATGAGAATATTGGGTCCAGCCCCCCTGCTCTGGGCAGAAGCACATGAAAGAGCCTCAAGAGTTGAGAAGTCTGTAGATTTCCCAAAAGTCCAACCTTGATAAAGTTTTAGCAGCCAAAAGTTCAACTTGTTTCTTCCCATATTTTCTTCAGTCAATACAGTTGTAATCAGGACTTTCCAGCCATCAGTACATAGCCCTAAAGCAGATATTTGAGCAGTTAATTCCAAATTCTTGCATCCTATGCAAAGGAAAACAACAAATAGTAAAAGAGTTGTAGCAAAAAGCTCTAATGGAAGCAGAAGTCCCCTACTGAAAAAATCACTCAGAAACCAGACACTGAATCACCTTAAACCTAGGCTTCACTTCAAAGGTGAATGTAATAAAACAAATCAAATATTCTCTCTTTCACAAAGGCTAACATTATAAATCAAAGCATTCTAAATAAACCATTTAGAAACTACATTTCTAACTTTTCTTACTACTCAAAGGCCTCCTTGTAAAAAGACACTAGGATGTATCATCTATTAACATAAGAACAATTCTGAGAAACCTTTCAAAGGCAGTGGGAAACTCATGACATAAAACTCAGATTTTAAAAGTGTACACTATGCTTTAAAAAGGAAAATTGTGGTAGAATTAGAAGACAAAGGGACAATGATGAATTATAAGTAAGAACATCATTGTGTTAGTGACACCAGTTATACAAGTATCATGAGATACAGACACACGCAGACACCCTCCACACCCCAGTCAACATTGGCTACCAAGATCTTCAGAAGTATCTAATAGTATGCCACTGTGATATAATCATTCAAGACTGAAGTTATTGATATATTTCTCTGAACTTTTTCTAGTTTCAAGCTTGCCAATTTGGGAAGCGGGGAATACAGGGGTAGTATCAAAAAATAAAGTGAAAATGTGGATGTACTAGAGAGTCACTTAATACTTGTTTCCTTTAGAGGCAGATTTTCATATTCCCCTAATCTTCTAAAAGAAAAACATCCTTAACTCCAAATATACAACTATATTAATAAATATTGCAGGTCTTATGGTCAGCCAAAGCATCCACATGTATTGGCAAAAAAATTCTCGGAATTAAGGTAACTGTTCTACAAAAAACGAATAAAAAAAATCAGAAGTTATAAAAATAAAGTATAAAGCCATCCTACACTGTGCCTTTCTAACCACGATGAATTATACCTCCAGAAGTCACTACTGCCAGATTTAGCCTTGTACAAGCTAACAGGATTCCTTTATAAATTTAGCTAGGGGCTTGGGCAAGAAGCACTTGTGGAAATTCGACCCACAAGTCCCAGGCAGTAAAGACAGTTCCCTCCAAGAACAAGGGAAAGAAGCCAAAACGAACTACTACTCATGTGCTTTTATTACAAACACCTAATCATTGAGAGAAGTCATCAGATTCTCTTTATGATATTATTGATAGCAAAAGGATGAGCAAATCACATGAAAGCTAGAGGAGCAAAAATAAATGAAATCATAAGTGTATCTGTCTCCCATTTAACAGTTAGGAAAAAAAATTCCAGTAGCTGGGACAAGGTGAAACTAAGTTTTGTTCTAGGTCCCTTGTTTTCCATGTGGCCTTCTGAGAAAAAGGGGAAATGAAGTGCCTCATGTTATTCAGCAATGACCCTGTGACTGACTCAAGTCTGAGTTCTGAAGGGCATCCCATTCAGCTTGACTCAGCTGGAAGGACAATGGCTGTGACAAAAGACTTACAGGGTCAGGGACAGAAAGCAAGAAAAAGAAGGAGGGAGGTCTTCAAGATCTCCAGAAGGAAGACAGGATCCCTCCCTCCAGAACTTCTGTATCCCCCACTGATCAATGATATTGGGTAACAGTTTTAAAACCCCTTATGTCACAATCAGCAGAACACTAACAATCTGTATTTTAACATATGGACCACTGCTAAGGGCCCTGCTACACATTCAAGTTAAAGGTGGATAGAAACCAACTATAGAGCTGTTACACCTTTTCAAGCACTAACTTTATAGCTGGACTAGCAAATTGCCTGTCAAGAAGGATGGCAGGGATGGAGCGCCGCCATGACAGCGGGGATGGAGGGGGGGGCGGGGGCGAGGCCAGTGTTGCTCCGCCACCGCCCCGCGCTACCACCGCTTCCAAGGAGAAGGGCTGGGGGGGAGGGGGGGGAGGGTCAGGCCAGCACTGCTGGCCTTGCCCCCCCCCACTCCATCCCCACCATCCTGTCCTGCTCTATGTCCAGCCCCACTCCATCCCTCCCCGTGCTAAGTCCCCACCGTCATGGAGGCGCTCCATCCCCACCATCATTCTTGACAGGCATTCACCCCACGTGCAGCACTGGCTGGAGCCACACCCCACCGGGCGCCACAACCCCGAGAGTTACGGACAGACAGACAGATGGACCAAGCCCTTTATATATATATATACATACATACACACACACACACACACACACACACACACACAGAGTCATTTTTATCATGAAATAATTACTGTGCAGGTGTGGCTGGCCTAAATTTATTCTATGATTGACGAGTTCATTGTAAGATAATTACTTTGCACTTGTGGCCAGTCTTTCTTTGCACGGGTGGCTGGTCTAAATTTATTGCACTATTAACCAGTTAACTGCATAATGTAGGTAACCTGTAGCAGGGGCCTTAAATTTCATACACAAGCCCTGCCACATGGTTAAATTAAATCTAGATAGAAACCAGCTGTAGGGTTGCTGCACTTTTCCAAGCGCTAACTTTGCAGCTGGTTGGCTCTTTTTCTAGCTGGATCACTCTTTATAATGACATGATAGTTACTTTGCATCTGTGGCTGGTCTAAATTTATCATGCAATTCACCAGTGAAGGACGCAACACACATTCATGTATAGCAGGAGCCTTAAGTTTGATACACGAGCCCTGCCAGAAATTCAAATGAAGGCTGGACAGAAACCAGCTATACCTCCATTACACACTTCCGAGCACTAACTTGGCAGCCAACTGGCTCTTTTTCTAGCTGGCCCGTCCTTTTTATGGCGGAAGTTGCTTTGCACATGTGACTGGTCTCACTTTGTGCAGTTCGCAAGTGGATGGCACCATAAATCGCTGCTCCGCACGTGCGGCCGATCACGCCATTCACCAGTGACCTGCATCCCCGTTACTTTGCCCGGTCTCCATTTATGGCACCATTCAGGACTAGGCACGGGCAAACTGGGAGGCTGCCCAGGGTCGGGGCAGGGACCCAAAACGGTCATTTTTTGATTCTCAACATTATCTCTGGCCAAGTGGGGCCCAATACCAAAAGTTCACCCGGGGCTGCCAGAAGTCTAGGTACAGTGCCAGCGCCGTTCACCGGGAACGGCGGGATGCATGTAACGGGGGGCAGGAGGCTTGAAACAGCTCTCCAAATCCCAGGGGGCAGCTCCAACCGCCTGAGGCAGAAACATTACAGGACGGGTCTTAAACTGGAGTAACCAAGCACTTGGTAGGACTGAAGACAGTGGTGCAGGCGGGGGACCCTGGGGAGCAGCGGAGCCACAGAGGGCAGGTGCCCCGGGGACACGGGTTTCCCCCCGACGTGCGGGCTGGGGGCTGGTGGGAGGGGAGGACGCGCTGCAGGAGCCCGGGCCAGGAGGAGGAGGAGGAGCGGGAGCCGCTTCTCCCGGGTGCCCCTTGCAAGGGGGACCTCCCGGGAAGGGGAAGGGGCAATGAAGGTCCCTGTCCCCCGCCCCGGGGCTGCAGGATGGGGGCCCCCCGGCTGCAGGGGATGCAGCCTGATCCCTGCAGGCTGCCCCGGGGAGAGAGGGCGGCAGCGGTGCAAGCGCGCTCTTACCGGGCTCCGCCGCTGCTCCTCAGCAGCTCCCCTGGGAGGCCCGGCTTGGCCTCAGGCTGCAGCTGACGTCCCTCCTCCTCCTGGTCTCCCCCTGGGGTGGGAAAGGGGGAGAGACAGATTAACCACTCGGGCTTGGCTCTGGAGCCCAGCCAAAGAGAGCAGTCAAATTACAGCCCCCGGCGAAGGGCGAGGGGGTGTGTGCTAGAGAGGCAGCTACTGGTTTCACACACCCGGCAAGCCCTCCACTGTCTGGGGGCTTCCTTGCTAGCCTAGAAACCCTGGCTGCCTCGCCTTTGCCTTCTTCTCTTCGCTCCCCGCGGACCCCAGCCTTAGCCCAAAAAGGAGCTGCTGCCTCTCAAACGTGTCACCTAGGATCTCAACTGCAATTTTCTTGCTTCTCGGCCATTTACGTGGTGTTTCCCCTGCCAGGTATCTGGGTCCATGAGGGCAGTTTTCCTTAAGCGTTCCTGGGGATAACTGTTCTTCTGGGGTGATTTAGTACCTGCCAAGGTGTTGGGGCTTAAAGCCCACTTTAGGGAAATGGGAGGCTCCTCCCTAGCTGGCTCTGAGGGCCTTATGGCTGAGGGCAAGCAAAACTCAGGGGGCATCCGAACCCCAAGCCATGTAGGATGCCTGCCAAAGTAGGATGCCTCCAAGTAGGATGCCCGCCAAAGGTTTTGGAAACATCTGAAGCCCCAGTGCAGGTGGAGGATGTTTGACAGTAGTAGGGCCACATACGGTTCTGGACTGCTGGATTTGGAATTAGTTTTGGCCAATTTGGCCTTGGATACAAATTAAATTAAAAAAAAAAAATCTCTGCACCTAACCTGGGCAAAATGAGCTATTACAAACAGGGATGCAGTCAGTAACCGGGTTGGTCTGAGACAAAAAGAAATGCAGAACCCTACAACTCTTGGTTCAGAGGTGATAGCTTTTATTAGATCAACTGAGAAATCGCAAAATAAATAAATAAATAAATAAAATAAAAATCTTTTTCATGCCTGTCTTTTTCAGCAAACATTTTTTTTGGCAAGCTTTCGGTGTGTATGCCCAAAAGCTTGCAGAAAAGGTTTTTGAGGGGGTTGCAATTTCTTAGTTGGTCTAATGAAAGGTATCATCTCTAAACCAAGAGTTGTAGAGTTTGGTTATTCCAAACAAGAGAATTAACCACACCTTCAGCTCTCCTGTGAAATATGAGTTTTCATTTCTACCTAGGAGGACTTTTGCAACCTCTGCTTTCTCCTATGCCTGATGAAGGGCGTGTGTGCCTGAAAGCTTGCAAATACATACAATAATTTGTTTGCAAATATCTAGTTGGTCTAATAGAAGAGATCACCTCTTCCAGGAGTTTTGATTCCAATTGTCAGAGAAACAGCTTCTGGGTCTGGCACAGAAGATCCAGCCGGCTTATCCATTGCTTCCTAATGGCACAGAGTGATCAACCTGCCCTTTTAAATCCCTTCTTTTCCAATGCTGCAGTTAGAGCATCTTTTTTTCTTAGTCAAGGGGGTTCCTGGCTAGAGGGTCTTGCCCCTCTGCTCAGGGTCAGACTGATCACCATATTTGGGGTCAGGAAGGAATGTTACCTCATCTGGGGTCAGACTGGTATAGACTGAGGGTTTTCTTCCCCTGTAATAGCACCCTCTAGCTGGGACCTCTTGAGCTGCATATATTGATAACATTTTATATAAGCAGGACAGTGACTGCTGTGGTTTCACTTGCTTTACTTAGGGCAAGTTAGGCTTTTATGTCTTGTGTTGTGCCAGGGTTGGGGGTAGTCTTACATACAGTTTAGATTATGGTTGTATGGGATAGTTTGGATGGGGATGATCCTGCCTCAGGCAGGGCCTTGGAC
Organism: Alligator sinensis; assembly: GCF_000455745.1. Lineage (NCBI taxonomy): Eukaryota > Metazoa > Chordata > Crocodylia > Alligatoridae > Alligator > Alligator sinensis. The sequence goes on from NW_005842527.1 coordinate 339,307, forward strand.
TAGATGACCTCTGGCCCTACTTCTCTATGACTCAAGGACCAGTATAAAGTCATGCACTTAGGACAGAAGAATCCCAAGCACCGCTACCACCTGGGGACTGACTCGCTAAACAGCAGCTCTGCAGAAAAGGACCTGGGGGTTACAATAAGATGGATATGAGTCAGCAGTGTGCCCTTGTTGCCAAGAAGGCTAACAGCATACGGGGCTGCATTATTAGGAGTGTTGCCAGCAGATCAAGGGAAATGATTATTCCCCTCTATTCTGCACTGATGAGGCCACATCTGGAGTACTGTGCCCAGTTTTTGGCCCCACGCTATAGAAAGGACAACAGTTTGTTAACAAACTGGAGATAGTCCAGCAGAGAGCAACAAAAATGTTTAGGGGGCTGGGAGACATGACTGCTAAGGAAAGACTGAGGGAACTGAGCTTATTTAGTTTGGAGAAGAAAAGACTGAGAGGAGATTTAATAGCAGCCTTCAACTACCTGAAGGGGGTTTCCAAAAAGTATGAAGTTAGACTATTCACAGTGATTACAGATGACAGAACAAGGAGCAATAGTCTCAAGTTGCAGCAAGGGAAGTTTAGGTTAGATATTAGGAAAAACTCTTTCACTAGGAGGGTAGTAAAGCACTGAAACAGGTACCTAGAGGGTGGTGGAATGTCCATCCTTGGAGGTTTTTAAGGTCCAGCTTGACAAAGCCCTGGCTGGAGTGATCTGGTTGGAGAAGCTCCTGCTTTGAGCATGGGTTGGACTAGATGACCTCCTGAGGTCCCTTTCAACTCTAATTTTCTATGATTCTATGACTCTGACTGTAAGGACCTCAGGAGTGTAAGTCAGGTGTGATAGGTGCACAGGTGACTGAGGAAACCAGCATCGGCCAAGAAGCCTTTTCCACAAATCTCCCATTTCTGTGTGCTCTGCTGCTGCTGTGCTTGCTTTTGTCTTATAGATTTTTATCTCCTTGACATGGTGTCAGTTCAACATACTCCACTCCCTTTGCTGTCAGTTTGACATGCACCACTGATGACCGTCAGCAATCAGAGATTCCCAGAGGTAAACTGGTACAGATTGCATTGGACCAGGTACCACTTCAGAGCATTCATGAAACTGTTCCTGGGCCAATCATTGTTCCTCTTGTCACTCTCTAATTTTCTTTGCAGTAGCTACTTAGGCATTCACATACCATCCAGTCATACTATGTCCAACCCAACACTGCTGAGACCTCAAAATTAAGTCTTCACTACTTAAGCAATCAGCACTGGTCTCTCTACTAACCTTCATTACCTCTACATGTGTAATGTGTAATGAACCTACCAAAGATCTCAGTAGCTTTCAGATAGAAAAGGTTACCAACTCATCAATGCAGTCAGTCAATACAGTTATCAATATAGCAGCCAGGACAAACTGAGCTGTATAAAGTCAGACATATAGTTCTTAAATAGCTGGCACTTCTAGACATAGCTTAGCTTTGTAAAAGGAAAGGGGACAGGTCAACTTGAAATGTACTGCATTTTTTTTAAAGTTAGTTCAAAGCTGTTTTGTGTATTATACAACTCCCTGATTTTTTACTTTACAATGGTATTTTCATGCTTTTAAAGTTTTTCTGTTGCTGTGTGAATGTTCTGTGAATGTGCTGTGTGAATGCAAACAGAAGAAAGTATCTAATAACAGCAGCAGTCCTCTTTCTGGGTTAGATGATAGACTGATGCAGAGTTTCATAGAAGCCAATAATCACAGAGCATTGTGTGTGCAAGAATAGCTCTAGACTGAACCAGGGCCTAACTGTGAAAGAAATATTAAAACTGACTATACACAAAGTAAAAAAACCCTTTATTTTAGTATATTTTAGTTATATGAAGCTTAGGTATTATACCAATAGAGAAATAGTTTTCAGGACAAACTATCTCCTTTGTATCTTACATTATTTGCTTACTTTTTGTATTTCTTTTGGCACAGCTATTAGTCAGTCTCCCATTTTTGTCCTGGTGCTTTACAATATAATCCTAGTCTTTTTCACTTTTTCTAACCCACCTCCTGTCAACTGTCCTTTTTCTCAGGTTCTCCTCCTTGCCAACATCCAGGGTGCAAATTCGTGAGACCCTCTGAAAATGTGAGGGTTGTTTTTTTAAAAGAAAAAACAAACTTTGGAATTTATTTCAAAATTTCAATTTGCTAAAATATTTGCTATAAAATTGTAAGAGTTGGTAACTCAGAGTTAATAGCCAAATGTTGAAGGATCCCACAAATACTGCATAGGAAAGTTTGTTTATCCATGTAAGTATTCCTATTAATTTTAAGTTTTGTAATCCTTTCTTTTTACAGAATATAAACTTGATCAAAGAATGATATACCAGTTTCTTTTAACAAGCATCTTTTTGTGCCTTCTTTGGTCCAACAATTGTACACGTTTAATTTTTGGCATGCGAGTAACTTTGTGAAATCACAAGTGTTTGCAGATCTGGGCTTCATTAGGTCCATCTCTCTGGTCTAAGGTCAGAAATCACTTACACACATGATTAACTTTGTGCTTAAGCACAACCTGAAAAGGGATGCTTCTTGAATTAGACAGTCAGGTTGCTCCTTACACCCAGGTCTGTACAAAATAGGTTGCTTGCTTCCTATCAAAAAAGGAAACAAAAAGAATAATAATTCAATAGTGCAAATACAGTGGGAAGCACAAATACTATACAAATGCCTATTATTAAACTTATTTCTGATTAAACTAAAAGTTAACCAATAAAGATATGCTTCTTAATAGTTTTTCTTCTCCTGCTGTCAACACTTTCATGGTCACCCCTTAACATCCCTTTTTCATACAATGCATCACTCCAGATTCTGATAGTGGAATCTATAGTTTCTCCTTGCACTCATGACTAAACATATGATATATGGAATATGAATTATTTTAAATATTTAAAGAATTAAAATATACACAGAACAGTTAATTGACAAGACATTCAGTTTTAGTGTTCATTCTCATCTTTATTGTTCTTATTATATCCCTAAAATAACAAAAAGATCTGTCAAGATCTGTTTACTCGCTCTTATTTTTCAAGTGTAAATATCCCTCCAGACATTCCAGTACATACGGCATATATTGTCTCAGGCAGCTTTGAATTTTATGTTAAAAGACTCAGTAGATTCCTATAGATCAACTTAGGTTTGGTTTCAAAACAAAGTTTTCCACTTGACGCAAAATGAAGACTCATTGAATTTTCAAATAACTCCCCCCCCATTCTTCCAGGATTGATAATCACTCCCATAAATAACACTTATTTATACAACAGTATTACAATTAGTTATCATTTAGGAGTAAGTTCCAGTCCACCCCCACTTCCTAGTGCTCTGTCTCTGTTATATCAAAAAGATGCTGCCTTCTGCACTTAGTGCTGTAGAATAATGCTGTATACAGGTTCTCTCTGCTGCAGTCATTGGAAGTGTACAGGGATAAGCCAGGAAGTAACTCTTGAGTCTGCAGATAACACTGACCCATTGGGCAAAACATCCTTGCCCTGTGTGGCTGCTCTGGTCCTGCATTTAGACTGAGAGAAAGATATTTATAATCCTTGCCTTAGTCCTGCGCACAAAGTTTATTTACTCTGGCTTTTTGTGGGGAAACCAGAATCTTCCCCTTAAATCACTGAATGACTGGGGGAAATCACTAAAAACAAAATAAATCTCAACACCTACCATCAGAAACCCATCCTTGTATTAGAGGTAGAATTAGGTAGTGTTTTCCTGCTATCAAAAATTATGTTCTTTTCAGAAGTTATGTTCCTTGCACCGGATCTCTACTTGGTACACTTTAATTTGATGTGCAACTTATATGAGTTAGGTCAAATTAAAATAAATGTGAGAATCCACACATGTTCAAATACTGGCTATATACAGACAAAAACAGTACAGCATCCTATATGCTTGGGGTTTTTTTAAACTATAGGACACTGTATCATTTCTGTAAAAATTCATATTAAAGGTTTATATTATGTGATCTCTTTCATGTGGAGTTTTCTTCAGATTCAGAACTTTGACTACCCATTTGTCTACTTCATTTTTCCATTAGCTTTTGCCAAAAATACCTAGCATTTGTGATGAGCGGATGATTGATTGATTGATTATGATCATTGTTGCAAACAAATGATAGAAAATTTTACTAAGTGCATCTATCAGGATTTTGAAAAAGCTGGATATACAGAAAAGTTTTTCAAGTCCCCTGACCCCTCTTTCCGTATAATTGTACTGTAATCCAAACCACTGTTATTAAAACTTTCAAATAATAGGAGTAGGGATAGGGAAGATTTCTGGGCAGGGGGCCCTCTGCATTTGGTGGGTGTATTTTATTTATTTCATTAAGCTTTTGCTTTCTTTCCTCATCATGTCAACTGCACCATTACAAAAGTACTCTGGCTTGCGCTATAATTCCAGCTTCATAGATTCATAGATGTTAGGGTCAGAAGGGACCTCAATAAATCATCGAGTCCGGCCCCCTGCATAAGCAGGAAAGAGTGCTGGGTCTAGATGACCCCAGCTAGATACTCATCTAACCTCCTCTGGAAGACACCCAGGGTAGGGGAGAGCACCACCTCCCTTGGGAGCCCGTTCCAGACCCTGGCCACTCGAACTGTGAAGAAGTTCTTCCTAATGTCCAATCTAAATCTGTTCTCTGCTAGCTTGTGGCCATTATTTCTTGTAACCCCCGGGGGCGCCTTGGTGAATAAATACTCACCAATTCCCTTCTGTGCCCCCGTGATGAACTTATAGGCAGCCACAAGGT
>NW_005842527.1:346268-350311 GCF_000455745.1 Alligator sinensis
TAGAGCGCAACCCCTCCCCCTTTCTTCCCCACCCTGTCCTTTCTGTATCTATAGCCCTCAATATGTACTGCCCAGTCGTGGGATGAATCCCACCAGGTTTCCGTTAGCCCCACTAAGTCATAGGTGTTTAGTGCAAGCAGGAGCGCTAGTTCATCCTGCTTGTTCCCCATGCTCCTAGCATTAGTATATAGGCACTTGAGCCCTGAGACTGGTGCCTTTGCTGCCCCCCAGGTCCGAGTCCCAAGGGGCCCTTTGTTTCTTACCTTCTCGTTTCTTACCTGTGTCGTAGTGCTAGCCTCCCCATGGCTTTCAGGTTCCCAATGCTCTCTTTCTTCACAGGCTGGGCTGTTCTTGTGGGTGCCACATGGTTTGGTGGTCCACAGCTTCTCCCGCCCTTATCTTCCCCTCCCCCCGACGAGCCTAGTTTAAAGCCCACCGGAGGAGATCCGCCAACCTAGAAGAAAACACACGCTTACCTTTGGGGGACAGGTGAAGCCCATCCCAGCTAAGCATGTCCCTTGTCGTGATGTGCGGGTCATTGTCCAGGAAACCGAAGCCTGCCTCGAGACACCACTGCCGAAGCCACCAGTTGGTCTCTCGGATGCAGTTCTCATGCCGTCTTCTGTGTCCGTTCACTGGTAGGATGGAAGAGAATACCACCTGTGCACCGAACTCCCTCAGCACGCCGCCCAGAGCACTGTAGTCCTAGAGCTCTTATGTCCATTATTTCCATACAGTAACATGATTGCATTTTGCTGACCATTTATGGTAGCTACTTCCTCTATGTGGCTCTGATTCAGCAAAGCATCCAAATATGCTCTGCTAACCTTTATAGAAATCCATTCTATTTCACCCTTGCTGAACAGTAATGAACTTAAATGTGTGCTTACCTAGCTTGTCTGAACTTTATCCCAAAGCTTTCCTAACTTTATCCCAACCATGCAGTTGGTCCATTATATTACGCACAAAAATTATGCCTCTCACATAATGGTAATTCCTAGACCATCATGGCTACAACATCACTGCAAAACTACTTTACCTTTAAGGGCATGTGTAAGTGTTTTGCTGAATTGGGTTCTGCTAGAAAAATTCTCTAAGGGCATCGACATGAATATAATGTTAGGCACACAAAAACTAGAAACAGTCCATCTCATGATGGCATAAAATCACTTTTCACGAAAAAGCAAAAGAAAAAAAGAACTAGAAACAAACAGCTGCACATATTTTGTCAGGTGTGGCGTAGGAAAACAGATCTGTTGTATCTATGGTCACTGTTATTAACCTGCCTATATTGATAAATCCTGCAACATGCTCTCTGTGTAGCATCAATATAAAGTATTCCATTTATTTTATAACAGACTCATTGGTGGACATGGATACATGTTTGCTTTCTGAAGCAAATGGATAAACAGATTTTTGAAGCCACACCTCCACATCATTGTCTACCCACACAGTTTTGTTCTAATGCCAGAAAGCACAAAATACACTTTTATGTTATATGCCTATACTTACATAAAGTTGTTTCCCTTTTAATGAAATGAATACAAGCTAGTGCTTGATAAGTGGATATACTAAAATGAAGCCGTATTACAAAAAAGTAGTGTCATAATCTACTTCTTCCCACCACCCTTTTTCCCCTCCTTATCCTTTACCCGTGGTCTGTTTCTATTCTTTATTGTTGCATGGGGACAAATAAATAAGCTAGCCTTAGTAAGACTACACTAAAGCTGTTCCTCTGTGAAGACCTGTGAAAGGAATTTGAGTAGTATATTTTAAAATATGGCTGTAGTTGAAACAAGTCCCAACAGGTTTTGGCTGTCCAGCCTTTTTGGTTTTGATTTTGGTTATAAAAAAATTGGCCCAGTCCACACTCAGTCAAAGCAAGGTAAGGTCATTTTCAGCCATGGCTAAATTTTAAACCCTGTTCATGTAAGCAATTGAACTCTGTTGAAAACCTTGTGTAGACATTGCCATCGTTGCTTTGTAGTTACTACCATGTTTTAAACTACTGATTCTGAAAATAAAGAGATTAATTTATTTCATGTCCTTTTAAAGATAATTAGGGCCCCAATCTTGTAAAGATTTGCGCACAGGTTTAGTTCTGAGACTAGTAAAGCTAGAAAAGTAAGAGAAATGAAGCACAGGATAGGGGTCAGAATCAGAAGCTTGAAGTGCCTTCAGATTAAGACTGAACTGAAAAATGTAAACAGAAGAAGGTTTTTTGAAGGTATAATTTTGTACCTGTGACTAAACTGTACTCATATGTTCATGCCTGAAGTTATTTGTGGCCATAAATATTATGAATAAAATAGTTGGGGACAGTCAGACTCTGACTGTTAGAATGGTATTATTTGCACCTGTGATTAATCTAGTAAAATGTTGCACAAAAAGTGAGCTTGTTTGAAAAAAAAATCTGTCCTTAAAGATTTAACATTTCTAATAAATAAATGGATTGATAAAGTACCATATTATCCATAGTGAAATTTGACTTTACGTTTTAAAATAAAATGAATTCATGTTCTCCTTAACATCGTGTCAAGTCCCAGATAGATGTTGTTTTCTACACTGTTGCACAGCATAAGACATTATAACTATCCTACACCAATCCTACAACAGAACCTTTTTCTGTATCTATTTAATCATTCTGCTTGTATTTGGCGTTCTTAGTTCTAGGATTTACAAACTAATGTCATCAGTGAAGTAAAATGGCAGCTACTGTTTCTCTTAGGTTGATTAAATATCCCCAGTTCAATGGTAGGCAAGGGAGATGGGGAAATAATGAATAGCAAATTCTTATAAAATTAGTTGTTGATTGGTAGGTTGCATTTGTATACGTGGTCATAAAACTGCATTTCAGGGGCTGCAGTTGCCCCTCGTCTAGCACAAGGACATTCAAAACCCATGAATCTTTTCCTCCATGTCTCTTTAGCCTGTAGCAGACAATGTGATCCCAGCTTTCCAAGGGACATTATTTAAAAAATTTAAAGCTGTCTATAGGCAGCTTCCTCTGAGCATTTTCTGTTGATTGTTTCAATAGGTTTGTTTGCAACTTCTGGTTAGATATACGAGTCATTTGAGATCTGAAATAGGGTAAATAGCAAGATAGCCACCAAAACCATTTGTCAACACTTCATTTATTCCACTGACCACTTAATGTAATTAGACTGATTTTATAACCAATTTAAGCCTGACTAGAAAATTCAATCATTACTGGTATGTGCCCAAATCCCACAAGGGCTTAAGCACATGGAAGCAACTGAGATACTCATGCCAGTGAAATTACAAATGTGCTTATGTCTTCGCAGAATCAAGACCTTACCCTGTTTTGCTAGTCTATTTCCTCACAGACTTAAATCTTTTTTACTGTCTTGTGCTTTTCGATATATAATGTTGTTTGAATCCCTAAAAAGAACATTTGTGTTTCCTGACAAAACAGGCCATTACAGTTTTCATAAAATGAACTTCTGCCTGAGGTTTAAATAATCCAGGGTAAGATCAAAGTCAGGCACTAATTTCCATTTGCTGAAGTCTATCATTCTCCAGGAGCCATGATCTTGAAGTACAGCCTCCATTTCATTATTGTTGTCATGCTCAACACCTCCATAAATAATGGACTCTGAGAATTTCCTTATTTTCTACAGAGGAAAACAATATTGTCATATATCTTATTTCAGAAAATATTTTCACACACACACCACAAAAAAACAAATCAACAACAAAATATGGTTCATCTAAGCTATTAAAAACAACCAAACCACAACGAAAAATACTAAAAATCCACCAAGCATCTTAAAGTTCTACAAGTGTTTAGGTATTTTCCAACAGAATATTCATAGAATGGGTCATATGGCTAAACTGAGCATTTAGTCTTAACTGAAAGGAAAAGGAAAGTGTTTAGCTGCACTGCCCTAGATGAATCATTGTTCCTCCTGTATCTTCTACCTTGGGGTCAGGATCTAAGTTTAAATTATTTCCCCCCTTTTCAGGATGCAGTTCACTTCCCCTTTCATGCCTGGCCAGCTAGATTTTCCAGTATGTAGGGA
>NW_005842527.1:350321-372086 GCF_000455745.1 Alligator sinensis
GGAAAAGCAGAACCAAGGCCCACTTTCCCCTACTCAGATGGGGTATTGGGCATACAACTGTGTCCCTTCTACCACCTCTCCTTATTCTAGAGCTGTTATTCATGTTGTTCTTTAAAAGGTTGCAAAATTGTGCCCTATGGCAGGTCTCACTCATGGATAAGGCAGGGTAGATTTGGCATCCTTTATTGCTTATGAAAGCTTATGAATCTCTGATTTAGTTAATTTATAAAGTGCAAACCTACCCTACTTTTGCCTTTTTTCACACTAATACAGTTAATTACCTTTCTCACTCATGCCACTGTTACCCATTCCATGGTCCCATTGACTTCGTAGGAAAACCCACGCAAATAAAAGATGCAGAAGTAAACCTGAGGAACATGATAAAAACAATGTATCTTTAAATGGAATTTAGAGTTACTTTTCAAACAGTGCTAATACAGATTACTCACATGGTAGTTTAGAACAATTAAGTCTGATGATAGGGGTCCATTGTAACTTAAAGGGAACATCTTAAAATATATAACCACAGGTTTCTCCTGGCTCATCTAAGCTATTAAAAAAACTTTTACCATTTAAATGAAAAGCTTGTGGTTCTGCACTTTAAGCTGAGCCTTTTAAATTGCAATGTGCCTATATAATTAGACTAATTGTTTTTAACTACCATCTGAGTAATTAGTAACAACCATGGTAAAAAGTAATAAACTAAATTCAACCCAGGTCTTACTCTAATGTATTCCCAGAGCCAAATTAATTCCCGGTGTAATTCCAGTCTATTTTCTGTGAATGCACATAGATGTTTTCCTGTATTCAGGCTGCAAGGTGACAGATAATGGAATGGAAGGATTGCTCATCACTCATCAGAGAGTGATTTTCTATTCAGTGACAGGCAGCAAAATTTTCCTATCACCCCCTTTCAGGCCTTCCTGTGCCCTGGTAAATCCCAATTGCTTTAATGTCCCATCAGGTCACTGACAGATAGAATAATTTAGGGTAGTCCTCTAACTGCTCCAGATTGCATCAAGGGTATGTCTACAAACTGCAGACATACAAATAGCTCTGCAAGAAGCAAGTTATTTTAGCTCCAGCTGCATTCCTGTGCCAATGCAGTTATGCCATTCAGAGCCAGCCCAGGTATTGCTACATGGTACTGCACTGTTCTGTGTGGACCCACTGGCCCCAGGGGCAGATGTTACACTTAAGACATGATTAACCAGTTAATTATGTCTTAAATAGGAATCCAGCCACAGTTCATGCAATTAATGGTATGATAAAACAGGGAATAAGCCACAAAATTATTACACAAAATGCATGCGATAACTTTGGGGCTGGTTTACTTTGCATCTTGAACTGAACATGTAGCTGGTGCCCTCCTGGGGCTGGGGCATGCTGGTTATCTGATCATAGTTTCCAGCCTTTGAAGTGTATTGGAACGCATATCTATCTATCTATCTATCTATCTATCTGTGTGTGTGCATGTGTAAAATATTTTGCAGTAAGAATTCCACTAGTTGCTGACATTGTATGCTGTATAAGCAAAACACTCAGAATAAAATGTCTTCCAAGAATTAAGGCCCAGGAGCCTTAGTCTGCTGTTTCCAAAGAGATATTATATGCTGGCAGCAAGGACACCCATTTTTTACTTAACACTATTATTGGCTTATCGAGAGAACTGACTGTGCTATGAAATTGCAGGTTAAATGTTTCTTGAACTCTTTTATACTAGGCCTTCACACTGTGGTAGACATAAGGAAGAGAGTAGGTCTGCTTTATTTCCTCAGCATTGAGGCTCAAGCCCTCCATTCCTATCCTTCACTTTTTCTTTCAAAGTTGTCATACAGTCAAGCCAGTTCCACTTATTTAATATGACCTGACAAAGAAGCCAAACACACACTTAAATCCATTAACCACATGTAAATCTAACAGCTGCACTATGAGTCATTTCAAGACCAGCTAACTGAATAGACAATTGTATTTGTACTCGGCTGAATTAGCGCACAGTCTGTGAAACCCTTCATCTCTTCTCAGATCAAGCCATACAATTTGGGGTGCAGCCATACAGAGTACTTCAGGTATGGGGAAGGCATAACATTTAGGTATTGACTCAGCTCCAATGAATGTCTTCAGTGTGAAGTACAGGAACTCTGGATAATTGCTACCAAAAATTTCCATAGATTTTGTTTCCTAGGTCTTTAGCCTAGGAAGCCTGAGGAAGACTCAGTAGTATAATAAGAGGTGAACAATTCTGGGCGCCACACTTGAAGAAGGATGCGGATAACCTGGAGAGGGTCCAGAGAAGGGCCACTCATATGGTTAAGGGCCTACAGACCAAGCCCTACGAGGAGAGACTAGAGAAACTGGACCTTTTCAGCCTCCGCAAGAGAAGGTTGAGAGGCGACCTTGTGGCTGCCTATAAGTTCATCACGGGGGCACAGAAGGGAATTGGTGAGTATGGATCTGGCCTGCCAAGGAATTCTATTCGGCCCACTGTGGGTCAGTTGATCTCACCAATCCTAGGTGTAGGAAGTAACTGGGGCTGTGACGCATGTGGCTGGTCCCACCGCCTCCGGGTGCATGGCATGGCAGGAGCAGCATGGTGCAGTGGCCAGACTCTGCTTTCTGGCAGCCCCCACAGCAGCAGCTCCTTGCTGCTTCCATCACCACCATCTCTGCTGCTACCAGATCCAGCCCTACTGCTGAGGCACCCTGACCCATCAGACCGGCGCACATCACCAGGGGCACTGGATGGAGTGGATGGGCAGGCAGGCAGAGTCTCCACAGAGAGTGGCCTGGGACCCCCATGGGCAGGGCACACTTGGCCAGGCAGATGGGGTGGAGCCATGGGTGGGTGAGGAGCAGCATCTGGGAGCAGGACAGGTGGATATGGGTGGGGGCAGGGGCTGGGGCCAAGGATCACAGGGCAGTGACCTCATGGGGCCAGGACCTGGGGCAGAGCTGTGATAAACTCCCCACGTGACAGGCACATGATAGGAGCAGATCACAGCTCTGCCCCAGCCCCATGCCCCAACCCCGCTCTGTCACTACGCTGGGATCCTGACTCCAGCCCTTGCTCACTGCTTCCACTCCCTGACGCTGCTCCCCACCTGCCTGAGGTCCCATCCCACCCTGCCCGCAGGGGTCCCAGCTGGTCTCCACGGAGGCCCAGGCTCCATCCAGTGCCCCCAGTGGTGTGTGTGAGGTGGATTGGCCTGGGCTGGATAGAATCAATTGCCTCCTACAACCTTCACCAGGCTGGGACAAGTCATTGCCCCCCACTCCCAGCCTGTAACAGCTCATCAAAATTCCTAAAGTAGCCCTCCAGGCAAAATAATTGCTTGCCCCTGTACCAGAGATTGTACACAGACAAAATGAAAGATGGCCTCTGTCGGAAAAGACTTACATGCTAAATAAATGTGATTCGGTGTGTCCTGGACTGTTAAGGGAACAAAATCTATTGAGTTTAACATAAACCCCTTCTCTAGATTTAATTTTAAACAATCTAATGGAATTATGTCCATGCAACAGAATTCAATAGAATGGTTCAAAAACACCTTAAGAACATCTTCTATTAAATTATTTAGCTCTTCAGTTCCTATTAAGCTTCATAATGTTTCCAAATAAACTTTTTGCTTTAATCCTTATTACGTTACTTAGGTTTTTTCACTTAATAGAGATGATAAAATGGTTCAGTCTCTACACATAATTTAATCTATGGTCTTTATGAGATTATCAACAAAATGTGCAAACAGTTATGCAGACCCAGACATCACTAACTTATTTAATATATAGAACACCATAATGAACTGTATGCAACCTGCTCCTAGCTGATTGCAGGCATGGCAGTAAGGTGTACCTTAGCAAAAAAAAGGAGAAGATGACCACCAGCTTTCTAAATGCCACCAGCATTTCTAAATGCCTAGTTTCCCATTCTTGAGGAAAATCCTCCAACTGTATGTGATGATAACAGGAAATTAAAGGAGGCAGTGGATTTTCTCTGGTCCAGGCATCTTTCAGACAAAAATTCATTTAATAGAAAGCTGAAGATGGCCTTGGACAGCTAGGTCTGAGAGTTTAGGAACAGCCAGGGAGTAAGTTTTCTTAGACTCGCTTGGCCTTCTTCCCTGTTAAATCAGATCTGGAACAAATTTAAAACAAGTTTTACCTATGGAATAAAGACCAGCTTTATGCAATTAATAATTTTGTGTGTTCTTTTAACAGACTAAAACTATTACAGTTGCTTCCCTGAAGCAAAGAGTACAACTAGGTAGTGCCTGAAAATGAAAATACTAATATTCACCTCTGTGCAAAGACGATAAAAGAAATTTAAAAAATAAAAATAAAGGCTTTTTTTCACCCACTCTCCAGTGGGGCGTTTACCTTTCAGGGCCCATAGTGTGAAGCCAGGAGTTCCGTTTCCTAACAGTTATAGTCTCCTTTGTTAAATCCATTCCTTTCTAATACTTCCCAGTCACTTTCTTCATATGAAGTTTCTCTTTACCCACAACAGTGGTTTGTTTTTTCCTCCATACGATAGGCCCAGTAGATGCTTCCACAAAACAAATTAATAGGGAAATTGCAAAAATTGCAGAAATTGCAAAATTGAGTGATGTCTGCAAAGTTGGCAGGGGGGAAAAAAAATATACTAAAATAAAATGTTGGCTCTGTAGTAGGAGCCAACAGTCCTAATAGCTGCTGTGACTCTTGAGGAAGTGGGAAGAAGGGCTGCCAGCATGAAGGAGGGCAAGCAAAATGGCTGCTGCCTCCTCCTCTCACTGCTGATTGGCTGAGAGGGCTGCCTGTGGCCCCATCCCTCTCCACCAGTAAGCAGTGAGGGGCAGGGCCACATGATGGACAGATCTTTTAACCAATCAGTGGCAGAAGCATAGAGCCACTGGTGCCCCCCAGCCAGTCAGAGGTGTTGGGGGGGCTCCCTGTCACAATAAGCCTGCAAAAATGGTGTTTGGCCCTGTGATCTGCCTGTGAAATTGGCCACCTGCTCCACTGAGTTGGGTAGACCCCCTACAAATTAATAGTCAGCTATCTGGGTGTAAACTTAAGTAGACAACCTGCAAGGAAAAGTGACTGTCTTCCACTGCCAAATTTCCAACCTTTCCTTAATTTTCTCTTTTCCCCCATTTTGTAAGCTTTTACAGTGAAGCTGAATTGATCACTACACAATCACAGGAATTCTGTCCTTGTCAACAAAGTGCAGTGATATCACTCTTTACAAGTTGAGGCAGTTTCTACCGTTATTTTAAAAGGATGCCTCAACCCTCTTGTTCCTAAAAAGAGCCCAAACCATTCTTTAATATAGCACTGCATCAATGATGCAGGTTCTTTCTGTGCTCTAACTTTAAGCAAAACTAAGCTTAAAGAGGTTATAACCCTATTACAGCTACACTTTCTAAGGGTATGAAATTTTCACTGCTAGAAATCTTTCCGGGAGATATGTTGTAGATACATTGGAGGGTAGGTCTAGGATTCAGAGTGACCTAGACAAACTGCAGAACTGGGTCCAAAGAAATCTCACAGGTTCAACAAGGACAAGCACAAAGTCCTGCACTTAGGATGGAAAAATCACATGCACTGCTACAGTCTGGGGACTGACTTGCTAAGCAGCAGCTCTGCAGAAAAGGACCTGGGAGTTACAGTGGACAATAAGATGGATATGAGTCAGCAGTTTGCCCTTGTTGCCAAGAAGGCTAACCTCATTCTAGGCTGCATTAGTAGAAGCGTTGCCAGTAGATCAAGGGAAGTAATTACTCCACTCTATTCGGCACTCATGAGGCCACATCTTGAGTACTGTGTCCAGTTTTGGGCCCCTTCCTCCCACTATAGAAAGGATGTGGACAAGTTGAAGAGAGTCCAGCAGAGAGCAATGAAAACGCTTAGGCGTTTGGGTCACATGACTTGTGAGCATAGGCAGGGGAAGGTCTGTGCTAATGGGGCTCAGCCCTTGCAAATGCAGGGCAGCGGGTTGGGCCACTGGGCAGCCCAGCCGCAGGCTTTGGGCAACTGCAGCAGGGGTTGGGAGGGGCACACATGCAGGCAGGATCACAGCCTGGTGTATGGATCACTGGCTGCCCAGCGTGGCAGGAAAGTATCAGTCAATTCTGTGAAGGGGAAGGGGCTGTGGGGGTACACATTGAGGCTCCCATGGTGAGGGAAGGAGTGGGGCAGAGTCAGGGACAGGGGCTGGGGTGAATGGGGTCCTGGCCAGGCTGGGCTGTGGGACAATCAGAGCCTGGGAGGGTCATCCAGAGGTGCAGGGGGGCTCTGCTGCTGCATGCACCCAGGCAGAGTGCGCTCCCCCAATCTGTGCACGGGGTGGAGGCGGCTGCCACTGCGTGCTGATCTCTGCACCCAACTGCCACTGCCCCAGGAGTAGCACAATGCCATGTACCTGCCATTGCTGGGCTGCACTGTGCCCCCTGCCTGCCCAGCAGTGGGATGCACATGGTGTCATGTGGCTCCAGAGGCAATGGCAGCAGGGCACAGAGCCCAGTGCACAGCGGCAGCCGCACAATGGTGGGAGCCCCACCCCACACACACCCCTGTACAAGCTTCCCAGTCTCCAATTGTCTCCCTCCCAGCCCTGCCAGGGCCCCATTCACCCTAACCCCTGCCCCTGTCTCTACCCCACTCCCTTCCTCACTGCTGGGGCCTTGATCTGCCTCCGCCCACGGCCCTTCCCCCTCACCTGCCCCTTCTCCCACAGACTTATCTGCTGGGTGGGGAAGGAAAGGGGGCCAGCATGCATGCATGTGCCCATGAGCACACATGCTCAGCCCTTCCAAATAATTTTTTCTCCCTCTGCCTATGCTTGTGAGGAGAAGCTGAGAGAACTGGGTTTATTTAGTTTGGAGAAGAGAAGACAGAGGGGATTTGAGGTCAGCCTTTAACTACTTGAAGGGGGGTTCCAAAGAGAAGGGAGCTGGAATGCTCAGTGGTGACAGATGACAGAACAAGCAGCAATGGTTTCAAGTTGTAGCAAGGGAGGTTTAGTTTGGTTATTAGGAAAAACGTTCTTACTAGGAGGGTAGTGAAGCAGTGGAACAGGTTATCTAGAGAGGTGGTGGACTCTCCATCCTTGGAGGTTTTTAAGGCCCAGCTTGACAAAGCCCTTGCTGGAATGATCTAGTTGGGGAAGGTCCTGCTTTGAGCAGAGGTTTGAACTAGATGACCTCCTGAGGTCCCATCCAATGCTAATTTTCTATGATTTTATGAGGGGGCACAGTACTGATGTTCAGCCTAAAGCTGCCCCCTCTTCCCTGCTCCTGGGAAGCCTCCAGCCTGGGAAAGTGTGTGGCTCATTGCCTTGCTGCTCCACTCCCCTCCAGACCAGACCATATGAGGAGATGATCAGCAGGGGAATCTCTCCCACCTATTCCCCAGACAGGCACTGCTCAGTCTGGAGAAAGGGTGAGGAGTAGTAGGTGGCTGAGAGGAGAGTTGAACACCATATAGATGGCCATTCTTGTGGCAGAAACTCTTTCAGGGCAGGTCTTCCAGACCTGGAAGATCTTGCCACCAGAGGAGACATGTTTCTTCCAGGATAAATTGAATGAATGCTTGTTTACTCCTAGTTTCTACCAGAAGTGGCATTCTCCTGATAGAAACATAACACCTGTACATGGCTTGAGTCTGCCATTAAAGACCAATGCTAAATTAGAATATATTACATATGAGTAGACTAGGGAGAAAATATACTTATTCCCATTTTTAAAAAAATGTCCATGGTCAATTCCAATGCAAGGGATAGGAGAAGTTTAAAGTTTGTCATGGAGATATCCTTTAGAGAGGAGGCGTTCCTTTCATAGATGCAGTAAAAATTGATTTATGAGGGTCTGAAGCTTTTAGCTGAAGCCTGGGCAATAGTTTGTTTTGTTTTTAGAATAATAGAGGCTCTTAAGCAAGGCTAGGGTGGATGACACTTTACTATTTATGGGCCCTCACACTTTATGCACAGGGAATGTGGCTGGACTGGTTGCTACACCTTACAATTTCCGCACACACCTCATGCACTGAAAACCCTCAAAAGTCATGAATCACTCTTCTCCTCACAAGTCATGGGGTTAACTTAAAACCATAACATTTTGTCTTCAGCTAATTCATTTTGTGTTCTATTTTGACCTTTTATGATGCACTTGCTACAAACTTCTAAAAATGTTGTCTAAAATTATGACAGCTAAAAACCTTTGGCTGAAAGCAGTCTTATATGTCTAACACCTGGGGCTTTGCAAAAAGACCCCAACAAATACCTTGAGATTAGTAATAAAAATGCCATCACAGCACTCTGATAGAACCATAGGTCCCGTCCCAAAATTTTTCACACAGAATGGTGGGAACCTGAGTACAGGGAGTCAAAAAGCTTGAGGCTAAATTGATTTAGTCTTTGCATGTTAGTTTAAGCTTCAGATATTAAACTGAGAAATAACTGGACATTCACTTTTGATTCAGGAAATACAGCCATCTACCTGCAGTGGCTCAGGCCAGAAGAGGGGGTGCTACTGCACTGCCCTCTGGCATGTAGCCAGCATGGACTGTGTGTTCACTTCCTCTTCCTGCTGTCCCTGAGGTCTCTGGGATTTGTAGTCCAGAATCACAACAGAAGGACTCTGCAGGGTTGCTTATCCCTTCTTCTTCCTCCTTCCAAGTGCCTCTGGGATTAGTAGACCACAGTTACAGTCATAAGTAGGTTTTTAGCAGGGCAGGAAAGCTCTGTACTCAGGGGAAGGGAAGTTTAACCCCCCTCCCTGGCCCCAGGCTCCAGCCAGGGTTTGCTTGAGGTGGGGGGAAGTTCCTGCCTACCCTGCCCCGCAACCCTTCTCTGCTGGAGCAGACCGCACAGCTCAGCCCAGCCCAGGGATGGAAAGCATGCTGAGATGCTGGGGGACTGTGATTTAACTTGAACAAGGACGGGGCCTCAGACAGAAGTCTCATAAGCTGGTTTGACCTAAATCAGTTAAGTTTGATAACTACATTCAACCAGGTTTATCTTAAACCAGTTTCAGCCATTTTGAAACTGGTTTATGTGCACTGAACTTCTGTTCTGTTACAGGTTTAAACCCGTTTCTGATTACTTAAGCCGGTTTATGTGTAATGTCTGTCCCTAGGCCTAAAGTCAGTATGTGCAGGGTACATACCAATTTTGAGAGGTTGGCACAAACCTGATTCTAGATTTATTGTTCTGGCACTGTCTAGGTGAGTGGTCCAGGTTCTCAACCCTTACCTGTAGTTACTGATCTGAAAGCCACTAAGACTGCTTATAGACGTGGACAAAAAACCCAAACAAACTCAGTGCTTTACTTTCAACTCCATGCACCCCCACTCAGCACAGTTCATAACCAGAAGAGGCATCATGTTAGTTTGACCCAGCTCACCCAATGTCTGTATAAATTGTGCACTTCAGCAGAGCTTTTTGGTGCTTTTTTCTAATAGCTGATTGAATCAGCTTTAAATAAAAGTGCCAAAAAGCCCCACTGAAGTGCCGAATCTATACAGATGCTGGGGAGCCAGGTCAAACCGACATGTTTCTCATCCAGTAAAGCACTGCTCCCCCCATGTTTGTCAGTCGCCTAACTTCTCAAGGTCCTGGCTTAGCTTAGTTTTAGCCCTCTTGGAACTATAGTTAATTGATTTCTCATTTGAGTTAACTCAGGATGTGTTTCTGTCACAAGACATTGCCTGTTATACACCAGGGTGTAGGCAGTCTAGCCTGTAGGGTTAGTTATCCTGAAGGAGAGTACTTCTGGCTGGGCAGTGTGAAGGGAGGTCCAGGTATGGACCAGGCCAGTCTTTTAATCCTAGAGTAAAACACAAGAGAGGAGTACTATGATGAATTCTTGTCTTCTACTCCCAGAGTTGGTCCAGTTACTTTCTCCCATTGTATGTCCAAGAATGAAAGCATAGCAGTGCATAGTCACGGATGGCTCCTCATGCAGGACAGAGCTATTCAAATCATCCACTGGAACGAAATAAAAATGTGAATAGGTGCATACCATAGATGTTATGTACTTGAGGCAAGAAACCATGGTGGACATAACAGCCTGAAAATGTGGGAATCCTTGTGCACGGTATCTGAACACAAAAAAGGTGACAAACTCCTGCTGGGACTAAAGCCAGAGGTTTCTGGCTAGAGGGCCTTGCCCCTCTATTCAGGGCCAGACAGATTTCCATATTTGGGGTCAGGAAGGAATTTTACTGCATACTCAGATTGATATGGATTGGGGGGGGAATCTATCTGGGATCTCTTGAGCATATATTAACAACCTTGTAAAGAAGCAGGACATTGGCTGCTGTGGTTCTTCTGCTTTACCTGTGGCAGTTTGGGGTGTTATGTCTAGTGTTGTGTCATGGTTGACAGTAGCTTTATGAAGAGTTTAGATTATTGTTGTTTGGGATGGTTTGGGTAAGGATGATCCTGCTTCAGGTAGGGGGTTGGACTAGATGACCTCTGGAGGTCCAGCCCTATGTCTCTATGATTCTGTGATTCTGTGAAACCAAATCATGATGCCTACTCAGAATTTTGTGTGTGACTTCAGCAAGCACAGATCCAATACAACTGGTAATGGTGATCTGTAATGGTACCCGTCTTCAGGATGAATGCAGCCTGAACTGGCAAATTAAAGCCTCAGTTGCAGACCTACTGGTAGACAGCACTGTGGACAGGTCCTGAATGTTTGTCTAACTTTACTCCACAAAAGGTAAATGACTGCAGTACTATTGTTTGGGCCATATCTAGTGTAACAGCTTCCACCATTCATGCAGGCTGTGCTCCATGAATGGTGGAAGCACACCATTCATGATCCAGCTTTCCTAATGCAAAAGGAGTATTTTCAGTGACAGCTGAGACTTGAACACAGGTCTCACAGTGTCTAGACATAGGTCTTCTGATGTCAGGATGGAGTACCATAGGTGAAGCTGACTTGACGCACGGTTTAATGTGTTGATGCGGAAGGATTCATTTTACATATTTTTTTAAAAACAGTGAATTGGCAGTGCACTGGTTCCACAAGATCAGTGGAATCAATGATCACTGCTGACAGTTGTGTTTCCACCCAAGGTCAAAGGTTTAGCAGGGCAGCCACTGATGCGAGGTGGTGCTGGTTCCTGTGCCACCACACATGGTGGCAATGGTGGGATTCAAAGCCATGCCCCCAGAGAGACTGGAGTGTGGTGGCACAGTAGGGGTTGCTAGTATGCAGAGCCACCTGCCTCACTGTGCCACGCCCAAAAACCTCACTTCTTGTGTCTCCCACAGGGTGCCTACAGCTGGCTGTCCTGCTTCCTGGACACAAGCCTGCGGTAATGCTGCCACCACCCGGGCACCGGTCTATGTTAGGGCTCTGTGCAGCCCAGGATACATAAACTCTGAGACCCTTGGGGGTGCTTTGCTCACATTAATATTTCTGGGTGTCTCTTACAGTCCGGAGCATCCCAAGATAACCTCAGGTATTACTGAGGGAACATAAAGTGACAAGCTTCGCTGGCCAAGCTGAGAGCAAAAAGGCTTGCCTCTACCCGCTCCACAGTAAAACAGCAAGGCACCTGTAACCCAATACCTTTATCAATCAGGGGGAGGGGGCATGGGTAGAACAAGGAAGTCAGAATACACTTTGAGCAAACAATCAATCAGAGTCTTAAAAAGTCTTGGACATAATCATCCTTTTGAATGCATCTGACCTAGACATAAATCCTAACTCCTGGCTAATTTCTAAGTCTTTACTTACAGAGAATCTTTCAGGCAGCCGCCTGGAGGTACTTTGCTTGTGGCTTTTCAAAATGCCCACTGGAAGAAGAGAGCATTTCCCCCTCCCCTCAGGAATTTATTTGGCTAGGTCACCTAGTTGACCAGCCTGAGCCAAAAAAAAAAGTGAGAGAGAGAGAGAGAGAGAGAGAGAGGTTCACCTGTAATGACCCAAGTGAGAGGCAGAAAAAGGGGAATTTCTGCACAATCTCATGCTCCCACCAGCTGGGGCAGCATCTACACATGTGCTGCTGCAGAGTTTTTTACTTCACAGCAGGACAGTACTTATATTTACAAGTACTATCCTGCTGCAGAGTAAATTAGTTTAGTGCAGCCTAATAGGGGTGCAGATGTAGACATACAACATTTACTGCACAGCTAATTTGGCTAAGGAGGCTAGATAATCACCTAGCCGGGATCATTTGACCCCAGCATTCTTTCCTGCCCATGACAGGGGGTCGGACTTGATGATCTGTTCAGGTCATAGATTCATAGATGTAGGGTCAGAAGGGACCTTGTAGATCTTCTAGTCCGACCCCCTGCTGTGCACAGGCGAGAAAAACTGGGCTCAAATTACCTCAGCCAGGTAATCATCAAGCCTCCTCTTAAAGATTCCCAAAGTAGGAGCCAGCATCACTTCCCTTGGAAGTTGGTTCCAGATCCTAGCCACCCTGACGGTGAAGTATTGCCTTCTAATATCTAGTCTGAACCTACTGTCTAACAACTTATGGCCATTATTCCTTGTTACTTTGGGAGGTGCTCGGGGGAACAAGGTCTCTCCCAAACCCCGCTGGTCCCCCCTAGTAAATTTATAGACGGCCACCAGGTCCCCCCTCAGCCTTCTCTTGTGAAGACTGAACAGGTTCAGGTCCCGTAGGCTCTCCTCATAGGGTCTGCCCTGCTGTCCCCGGATTATGCGAGTGACCCTCCTTTGGACCCTCTCAATGCTGTCCACATCCCTCCTGAAGTGCAGCGCCCAGAACTGGATGCGATACTCCAGCTGCAGCCTGACCAGTGTTGCATAGAGGGGGAGGATCACCTCCTTGGCCCTGCTTGTGATGCATCTGTGGATGCACAACAAGGTACAGTTAGCCCTACTGACCGTGTCCTTGTATTGTTGGTCCATGTTCATCTTGGAGTCAATAATGACTCCAAGATCTCTTTCTGCTACCGTGCTTTCAAGAAGGGAGTTCCCCGTCCTATAGGTGTGCTGCTGGTTCCTACTGCCCAAGTACCCTGCACTTGTCAGTATTGAATCCCATCCTATTTTCATTTGCCCACCCCTGTAACCTGTCCAGGTCCTGCTGTAATCTGTCCTTCCTTTCTAACATGCCCACCTCACCCCAAATCTTGTTGTCATCTGCTAATATAAACAGGCTGCTCTTCACCCCGTCGTCCAAGTCACTAATAAAGAAATTGAACAGTGCAGGCCCAAGGACCGAGCCCTGAGGGACCCCACTGCCCACTTCCCTCCAGGTCTAAAATGACCCATCCACCACCACCCTCTGAGTACAACCCCTCAGCCAATTTGCAGTCCATCTGACTGTGTAGGCATCAATGCCACAGTCACCTAGCTTTTTAATGAGGATGGGGTGGGAGACAGTGTCAAAGACCTTCCTGAAGTCCAGAAAAACTACATCCACCGTGACACCTGCATCCAGTGATTTTGTGACCTGATCGTAGAAGGCAATCAGGTTGGTCTGACAGGACCTGCCCCTAATGAAACCATGCTGGTTGCCCTTGAGCATCATCCCCGCTGCTGGTCTATCACAGATGTGCTCCTTGATAATCTTCTCAAAGAGCTTCCCCAGGATTGAAGTAAGACTAATGGGCCTATAGTTGCCCAGGTCCTCCCTCTTCCCTTTTTTAAAGATAGGGACCACATTGGCCCTCTTCCAGTCGTCCTGCACCTGGCCAGAGCACCACAAGTGCTCATAAAGCTCGTAAAGTCACTTCTGACCCTACCAACTATGAAACGATGAATTAGTCAGATCTGTAATAAACCTCTCATGTAGATGCGCTCACACTACAAAAGGTTTCTAGCTATAAGACTGGTGTCTGCTTTCTGTTATACTGGGGACATCTACACCAGACGTATTTCTGTGCATCAGTGCAGTTTACTGTGCAGTAAGTGTGTGTGTGTATGTGTGTGCACACTTACTGCATGGTAAAAAACCTTAATCCCTGGGCAAATGAAAGTAGCAAATTTAAGTGAGATTAGTTAATATGCAGTAGTTCATGTGTAGATATGACCCGGGAGCAAGTTTGCTCCTGGGTCTGCCTAGCCACTAGGGGCTGGCCTCAGGGCCGTAGACTAGAATCCTCTCCTGCTCCAGGGCTGGGCTGCCTCTATGGCAGCCTCTGTCTGCAGGCTATAAAAGCCAGAAGGCATTTTGAGCCCTGGGGTACACTCACCAGGGAGCCTGAGGGCACTGCAGGCCCCGTGTGTTCCCCTGGGCAGGCCACTGGCTACCTGTACCTGCCTGCTAGCACCCCAATATTGCTGCCTGGCAATGCACTGCTGTGTGGCTGCCAGAGCAGTGCTATTGGGGCCAGCAGAGAGCTGAAGCAGGCTTCAGGCTGCTGTAGCCCCTGACCAGGTCTGTCAGCCTCCCAGGGCTGCCTGCAGGCAGATTCTGGGCAGCAGGGCCAGTGCCTTCTCCCTGCAGCACACCCCTAGCAACCTGCCCTGCACCTGCAGGTGCTGTGGGGCATTGCCTCTTCCATGCAGCTGCCAGACCCCTGCTGTGCTCCTGCACTGGGTGCTGCTGGCAACTTCTCAGGGTTGGGAACACCGGAACACCCATGCAGGGGGCCCAGAGAGATGGCATGGGACCCAGCATGGCATCATCCTTCCCACCCAGGCCTGGGACCACATATGTCTGCATGCCCAGGGCCTCAGGGCCCCAACTGGAGCCAGGAGGAGACTGGTGACCTTGTGGTACTGTAGAGTGAGGCACAGAAGCTGCACCATTTTGAGCAGGACAGGCATTCCATTTATGAGGTCCTGTCAGGCCAGATGCAGGAGTGAAGGCACGACTAGTTGGTACAGCAGTGCTGCATAAAGGTCATGGCCTTGTGGGCACAGTGGGTCTCTGTAACTGACCACAATAGTTGGTCTGGCCATGCACCTATATGCAGCAACTGACCAGCATTCCGGTGCCCTGGGACCCAGGCCATAGCCATGCAGTTAATACCAGCATGGACAGCCTGCCTGAGCCCCCGCCCCAGCCCCAGCCCCAGCCCCAGCCCCAGCCCCAGCCCCAGCCTGGAACCTCCAGTAATGTATCACCGGAGGAGGGACCCTTGGGCATACAGTACCCCATCCCACCCAGCTCACCGGCTGCAGTTTCCACCAGCAGCTCAGGGACCCCTGGCCAGCACCTGCCTCACCAGCTGCACAGCCCCATGGCCAGACATGAGGCACGGCTAGCCATGACACTGCTAGCCCCCATCAGCATCAGCTCCTCCCTGGGGGTGGGATCCCCCAACTGGGGGCCTGAAAGGTGTGCTCTGCAGGCTGAGAACACCAGGCACAGTTGCACACCATCGCCAACTGGGAGGACCACACTGAGCTGCCAGCCATGCCAGCCCCAGCCTTGTGGTAAGCCCTTAACCTTGCCCCTGTCCCACTTCCCCACCTGGTCTGCCTGAGCGCCCCTGATCCTGGGTGGTGGGAGACAGTGCAAAACTTTATTGAACAACCCATGTCCCCACAGCTAAATGGGCATTGGCCTCTCACATGTCAAGTTATGTATTGATGCTGGCGGTGATGTCCTCCTCAGCAGTGGGCAGCAAGGATGTATAGCACAGCCACAGGTAGAGCTCCAGGTGGTGGCAGAGGTTTTGGGGCACCCCGAGACTGTCCCCCATGCCATCGTATTTCAGGGTCCCATACCAGGAGTGCAGGTGCACCCAGGGCACCATAAGGATCATCATCAGCAGGGCATAGTGGATCAGGAACCCCTCAATTCACGCAGGCAGCTCATCATGAACCACCTGGGGCACATGCAGCAGGGGCACACACAAGGCCCAGAAGTGGCACAGCAGGGGTCTGGCCCTGGGGCACCACCCTGGAGAGGCACCCTGCAGGGAGGGTTGGAGTGTGGGCAGCTCCTTGTCCCAGTTGTCTGGGACCCCATGCCTCCCAAGCATAGGTGCCATGGTCTGGGTGGCAGTGCAACAGAGTGGTGGCCTGCAGGAGGAGAGGGTGGGTAGCAAGGTCTCAAGCCACAGCAGCAGGTGCTGCCAGGAGCCTGGCCTATCCTGCCCTGGGAATGGGCTGGGGAGGCAGACTGCCTGCGGCCAGCACTCAGAGGCTCACCAGCCCCAGGGGAGAGCATAGTGATGGGGTCTTGGCAGGTGGCTGCCTGGGCCTTGGCCTGCCCAGCTGACTTGCCATGGCCCCTGGGCACCCATCCATGCCCAACCCCCGAACTGAGGCTGGGCAGTACGTGCCCCTGGTACAGAGCATCTTATCTGAGAAATGTTGCAAACTCTCACAAAAAGCTTCTGGCTCTGCAGGTCCTGCAGCTGGATGCGGGGCAGAGGCCACAGTTGGCAGGAGAGATGCCAGCTCAGGGTCACTGCTGCCCACCGCCAGGCCCTGTAGATACATCGGCTCCTCCAGAGGCACACCATGGATGGCATCCTCCTCTTCCAGCAGCTGGTGGCAGCTGGTGGGATCTGCAGAGGAGTGGAAGGAGAATGCATGGGCTGGGTGGGCAGGTGACATGGTCCACCAGGACACGGGGCAGACAGAGGATGTTGCCCATGAGGAGATGGGGGACTGGGCCAGCCAGAAGTTCTGGGTCAAGCTCCTGACCCTGGAGTGTGAGTGACTCCAGGTGATGCAGGAGCAAAATGTCATCCTGGGCTAGGCAATACAGGCCACACATAATGACTGTCATGTGTTGAACACCGTTCTGGGTCTGGTGGTCTCATTTGTGCCTGCCGCTGCCTGGGCCCTGTCCCTAGCCCTGCTTGCCCCCTGGCAGCTGCCTGCCACCCCACAGCAAGCCCCCACCTGGGCCAGGGAGGAGATCCTCCGTCAGCTCCAGCCACCAGGTGCCCCTAGACTAGCAGCTGCTCCAGGTGCCTTGCCACATCCCCTCCCCCCACTCCCTGTGCCTAGAGCCAGCCCCACTGCTTGCCCTGGTTCCATGTGATCACAGAGCCAGAGCTGTCTGGAGTGGTGCCAGGACTCCATGCCAGCCCTGCTGGGCCTGGACTTCACCTGCTGGAGGGGGAGCCACCCATGCCAGAGGAGCACTAGCTGCCATTGCCCCTGGGCAAGCCCCCCTCCTGCTGCACTTGTTGTAATGTCTGGACCTATGGGGGAAGGTCAGAAGCTGGGGTGCCGGCCACCTGGCTCTGGGTTCTGCTCCCTAGGCACCCCCACCCTAAAGCCCCCCACTCTGAGACACCACAAAAATCACTTTGTAAATAGTTTGCACAGGGAAGAGGATTTTTTATTGTTGGTAGGTGGGGTGGGTGGTAGAGGGGCTCTGTTTGTTGGGGAGGGAGTGGGGAGAGAGGTCTGTGTGATGTGAGGGAAATAAAGACTATTCTTCTGACGTGTGGAGTGAGTGTAGTGCTGGGGGTGGGCAGTGGGGCTGGGGGGTCCATGGGTGGCAGGACAGGCAGGGTAGAGAAGGTGGTGGGTGGCCCCTGCTGGTGGGTGCAGGGCTTTCCTGGGGCTTTCCTGGGGGGGCCAGCTGCTGCCACTGCCACCACAGGTGGTGCTCCCACCACCAGGGATCCTCTGCATGCCACATCTGCTCCACCCGGGCCTCATGGAACAACTCTCCCTGAGCCTCACAGTTGTTATGCAGCACTCAGGCTGCAACAATGACTGGGGGAGTTTGTCCTCAATGATCTTGAGGTGGGTGGTGAGGGCATGTCAGCAGCCCTTAAGGCATCTGAAAGCACACTCTACCAGGGTGTGGGTCTGGCCCAGACACCAGTTAAAGTGGGCCTGAAACAGGTCCAGGTAGCTGGTATAGGGTCAGATCAGCCGGGGCAGGATTGGGACCTCCAATGGTGCCCAATTGCAGGTCCACAATGGTGCCCAGCTGCAGGTCCAGAACCCCAGGCACAAAGTGCCTACTCTGTATGAGTCCTGCCAGGCTGGAGTTGTGAAATATGTGGGCGTTGTGGGTGCTGCCCGTCCAGCTGACACTCATGTGGGTGAAGGCCCAATGGGGGCCCACAATGGCCTGCAAGACCATGAAGTGAAATCCCTTGTGGCTCTAATAGGGTCTCTGTAGGGTGGCCAGGTGACAGGGATGTGGGTCCCATCCAGGGCCCCTGTGGAACCCTGTGCTCTGGGGGAATCCCAGCGTACAGAACCCCACCACCACTGCCAGGGAGTCATGGACACAGAGTACCGTGTGCCCCAGCACATCCTGTAGGGCCTCACATACCTCCAGGCTGGCCTTCCCAGTTGTGGTCTTACCCACGCCAAACAGGGTCTGACGTACCAGAGGCTGGTGAACATGGCCAGCTGCAACAGGGCGAGGGGCAAGCAGATGTCTGTGGGGAGGGGTTGGCACATGCCAGTGTTCTGCCACTTCAAGTGGGGCTGCAGCTGCTAGAGCAGGTCCTGAAAGGTGGCTTGGGTCATACAGAAGGTGTCCACCACTGCTCATTGTCCCAAGTGAGCTGAATGATGTGCTGCCACCAGTCCTGGCTGGCTCAGCAGGCCCAGGGGCGGTGGGGCTGGAACCCCAGGAGGGTGATGGTGGCCCCAGCAGTGGCATCGTGGAGCTCCTCATCAGTGTCCCTAGTGGCAGCATCCCTGGGACAGTGTTCTGCAGCCAGGCAGGCGGTCGGTTGCTGGTCATGGGGGAGCCAGGAGGTGTGAGACAGTTTTGGGCTAGGTAACAGTTGGTGTGGTGGGCCAGCAGGGTAATTACAGCAGCCAGCAGGAACCTAGGGCACTGGTCATTACTGCCAGGGGCAGGGCCTGGAGTAGCCATAGTGCAAGAAGGCAGAGTGGCCAAGGAGAAAGCTGCTGTATGCTATCCCTGTGCTTGGCATGCTGCTCCTGGGCAAGGAAGAGGCTGGCCAGAGAGCAAAGCTGGCTTTTAAAGAGCTGCCAGGTATGGGCAGCTGCACCCAGAGCCTAGAGCTCCCCCGGTGGCTGCAGGGACCCATTGCAGGGCTGCAGGAAACGGTGCAAATCTTCTACTTAATCCCCACATGTGTAGATGCCTGCCTGAAAACCCTTACTTTAGCTTAGTTTACACCAGAGTAAATCTAGGTCGGTGTAAATGCATGTGTAGACGCGCCCACTGTGGTTGTTGTGGTGGCAGCTGCAGGAGGCATTGCAGAGGGCAAGTTTGACTTTCAGAGGCCTGGTTCACTTGGCCTTGGGATTGGCCTCCTAGGAATTTTCCCTGAACCGTGAGGAGGCTGTAATACATGATGCAATACAGAGTCCAAAAAGAGCTTGTACTGTAAATGAGATTCAGAAAAATGACTGCGGAAGAGCCAAACTTCAGATGATCTGAAACAATGGTAAGTGGTCCTGCCAAGTTGCCTTGGAATAGATGGGAAATCCTGGTCTCAAGGCAACACTCTTCACTGCCTCCCCGAAATGGTCAGCATGTCTCCTGCTCCATAGAGCTCAGTCATAACCCTTCCTTCATCTTTAAACCTGATTTCAGCTACAAGCCCAACAAAGATTAATTAGAAACATATGCTTAAACTTTTCCTATACAGGCCCCACCCCCTCACCAGAAGGCTTATTGGGAGAGTGCCTTGTTCTGTACAATGGAAGGCACAATTATTCCCTTAGAGCTCTGTAATGATATTAATACCACAAGAACAGTCTCTCTCTACTACATGGTTGAAGGGAATTATTCTCTTACAAGTTAAGTAAGAAAGATATTGCAAAGCAGCAGCATTTTAGAAAGATTGATATTTCATCTGTATTGCTAAGTATTTACTCCATCTAAAAGGTTATCTACGTAAAGTTGTATTGTTTTAACTAAAATTACGAATGTCAACTGATTTCATTAAAGCTTTGCAAACTCTGGTATGTACTGTCTGAGGTGCTTAATTTAAATAAATTTAGGATCAGGTTTAAAATAAATTGAAATAAACTATTCAAATTTTGATTTATACTAATAACCATTCATGAAGAGCTAGATGTGGTACAGTTAAACTGGTGCAAGTTTGTGTGTAGACAAAGCCTTTGTGAAGAGCTGTCAATGAGAAATGCTGGATCATTTTAAAAACTTGCACATCCTTTATAATATTACACTTAATTTTTATTAAATAGGCTTATGAGCACTGCAGTATATCAAAGACTTGGGTGGAGTTTTCCTGAAGGAGACCCTGAAACGGTTTCCTCCTAACAAAACCTTGTTATTCAGTTCCCAGCATTCATGGTTTCCAACACTATAGTCTGCTTTTCATAAGCCAAAATGTGCATCCCCCTTTCTGACAAGGCTCTTAATCTTTCAGGAAAAAACTACCAGATCCACATGGTGTCAATGCTTCTTGCAAGTTTTGGAGCCTGTGTTATCTGAAAGCCTTTATTAAGCTATTGAGCAGTAACTGCACCTATAGGCAGCTTGTGAAAGCCTACACAATTTCAGGGGACGGGGTGTGATACAATAACTTGACACTTATATCTTCACTCCAGGGTTCAAATCCTCAATAATGAAGTTAAACTACTATTAATTCAACTTTTATCATACTTAACACTTGTAGCTGCTATGACAGCTACTAAAGACATATTTGGCTTGACAAAGTTAAAATTATATCCCATAGAGGGATTCCTTTCTATGTAAGCCATTAATGCAAGTCTGAGGAAGGAACAGATTAATACTTCATCAGTTTAAGATTTTTACCTCCCTGCCTGCCATCTGATACCTTCAGGGAAGGAATTCTACCTGATCAACACATTAAAGAGCTACTTAGCACAGCTCACAAAGACACTCTCATGGCCCCAGAGGGACAGCTTTCCATCTTCAGCTCCCTCTGTGCAAAAATGAAGTTTATTTCCTACCTATGAGGACTTTTCACCATCTTGTGCCGTCTACACTTTTCCCAGAGCCTGACAAAGGGACTTTGATTCCAAAAGCTTGCAGAAAAGGAGTTTTCTTGCGATTTCCCAGTTGGTCTAATAAAAGGTATCATTTTGGAACCAAGAGTTCTAGTTTTTTGTATGTCTTCAGCATAGGTTAGTGTCTTACAAAAATTTACATTTTTAGTTAGTCCCAAAGTCAAGAGCTTGACTAGGAGTTCGCCTGGGAACTGGCTGAGGCCACACACTCCAGGACCATGGTTGTCATGAGTGACTTCAACTACCCAGACATCTCATGGGAGGATCGCTCAGCAAAAACCGAGCGGTCGCAAAGCTTCGTATCACGCGTGGATGACCTCTACCTGACTCAAGAAGTCTAAGGGCCAATGAGAGGTAAAGCACTGCTTGACCTGGTACTGGGTACTGGGGACGACCTAATCAGCAACCTAGTGATCAATGGGAAGCTGGGTGACAGCGACCATGAGCTGATCACCTTCACCATCCTCCATAAAGCTGGCAAGTCAGTCAGCAAGACTGAAGTCCTTGACTTCAGGAAAGCTGACTTTGACAAGCTCAGGAGGCTTGTCAGTGAGGCCCTAAGGGACCACAACTCCAGGGGGAGGGGAGTTCAGGAAGAGTGAGTGCTCCTCAAGGGAGCGATCCTCAATGCACAAGCTAATTCTATTCCAACTTGGAGGAAAGGCAGCAAGAGGGCACAGCAGCCCCCCTGGCTCTCCAGGGATTGAGCAGACCTCCTGAGGCTAAAAAGAAAGGCCTACAAAGGATGGATGATGGGATTCACCTCCAAGGAGGAATATTCTGCACTGGTCTAGTCCTGCAGGGAGCAAACCAGGAAAGCAAAGGCTGCAACTGAACTCCAACTATCTTCGAGCATCAAGGACAATAAAAAGTCCTTTTTCAGATATGTGGGGAGCCGGAGGAAAAGCAAGGGCAACATTGGACCCCTGCTAAACCAGATGGG
>NW_005842527.1:372603-379328 GCF_000455745.1 Alligator sinensis
CGTGGTCGGACCCAGAGGGTGGTGGTTGATGGAAGTCAATCGTCATGGTGCCCTGTGACCAGTGGGGTCCCCCAAGGCTCTGTCCTTGGACCCATATTGTTCAACATCTTCATTAATGATGTGGACATTGGAGTCAGAAGCGGACTGGCCAAGTTCGCCGATGACACCAAACTCTGGGGCAAAGCAACCACACTAGAAGACAGGAGGGTGATCCAGGCTGACCTTGACAGGCTCAGCAAATGGGCAGATGAGAACCTGATGGTGTTTAACACTGAAAAATGCAAGGTTCTTCACCTTGCTTCTCAGGCAAATCCCGGGATGTCATTCTCCCCTTGTACTCGGCCTTGGTGAGGCTGCAGCTGGAGTACTGCGTCCAGTTTTGGGCCCCACAATTCAAAAAGGATGTGCAGAAGCTTGAGAGAGTTCAGAGAAGAGCCATGCGCATGATCAGAGGTCAGGAAAACAGACCTTATGACAACAGGCTGAGAGCTATGGGGCTCTTTAGCCTAGAAAAGCACAGGCTCAGGGGTGATCTGATGCCCACTTATAAGTTTATCGGGGGTGACCACCAGTATCTGGTGGAACGTTTGTTCACCAGAGCTCCCCAAGGGATTACGAGGTTGAATGATTATAAACTACTGCAAGACCGTTTCAGGCTGGACATAAGGAAGAATTTCTTTATTGTCTGAGCCCCCAAGGGCTGGAATAGCCTGCCATTGGAGGTGGTTCAAGCACCTACATTGAGCACCTTCAAGAAAAAAATGGATGCTTATCTTGCTGGGATCCTATGACCCCAGCTGACTTCCTGCCTTCAGGTGGGGCCTGGACTCGATGATCTTCTGAGGTCCCTTCCAGCCGTAATGTCTATGAAATCTATGAAATCATCCTGATGTAATAGGCTGTGGTGAAGACCTGAGCTCAATAGCACAATAATGCAGGTTTTACTCATAAGCAATGCAAGTTCTCCCTATCTGAGGTCTTCAGAACTGGGTCCTGTATCTGGGCTCTCTAAATGGTGACCCAGGTAGCACAAGCCCCTGCAAGCTCCTGCACTGACTACCCACACTATGTACAGAGCCACTATCTTCCCTCACACCATCTGGGAGAAGGTTGGATCTGGGTGGGCCTTGGCTCTGCCTCTAATATGCTAGTAATGTACCATGAAACATATGCTGCATTAGGGGATAGATAGCTCCCCAGTTAGACTTAGAAATGGATAATCTTCCTTGTGCTCTACTCTTTACTCTGGGTTTGTGGCAAAGCCACAATTAAGCCTGTGGTAATTACTCATTCTCTACTGAAATGCATCTCCCTTGAAACACATCTGCAGCTGTGAAACTCCATGTGTTTGAGAGTGGAAGGGAAGAGGCATCATGAAAAATAATATTCCCAATCTAAACTTTAGGTAAGCAGAGCATGAACAGATAAAATCCCAATACTCGCATTTTAGAACACCTCTGAGCAACATTAGACAGATGATTTAGTTTGGTTTAATCAGGGATGATCCTGCCTTAGGCATGAGGCTAAACTAGATGATGACATGAAGCTCCTTCCATCCCTAATTCCTATGATCCTATGAAGAGTGTGTTAGATTCAAGGGAGTACTGTGTCCAGTTTTGGGCCCCACGCTTCAAGAAGTATGTAGGTAGCTAGGAAAGAGACCAGCATAGTGCAATGAAAACAATCAGGGGCCAGGGAAACAAGACTTATGAGGAAAGGTTGGAAGAACTGGAGTTATTTAGCCTGGAAAAGAGAAAAGTGAGGGGAAATTTGATAACGGTCTTCAAATACCTGAAGGGCAATTATAGAGAGGATGCAGATTGTTTTTTCTCTGTGGCCATAGGTGACAGGACAAGGAGCAAAAGACTCAAGCTGCAGCAGGGGAAATTTAGGCAAGAGATTAGGAGGAGCTTTCTGACTATGAGGGTCAGGCATTGGAACAGGCTACCTAGAGATGTGGAATCTTCGTTCTTGGAAGTTTTCAAAAGCAGGTTAAAGAAATGCTTGGCTAGGAGGGTTTAGTTTGGAACAATCCTGCCTTGAGTAGAGGGCTAGACTAGATGATCTGATCAGGTCCCTTTCAGGTCCCAGCTCTACTTTCCTGCAATCTTATGATCAGAGTTTCTCTGAGTCACTCTAATGTCAAGTACAAGATCTCTGAAAAGTGATGCAGAGTAATTAGTGCAGACTCAAGCTGACAATTAGACCTATTTTCAGCTAGACTGCAGAGAAATTTGAAGTATTTCTGAAAAACAGACTAAGCAAGAGTGTAGGCAGAGGAATTCCTGCAGCAATACTTAGGCAGGTTATTTGTACTTTAGTTAACCAAGGCAGATCCCAGTAATGGGATGAATAATTTATTTGCATTACAGCAGATATCTGGAAGTTCCAGCCAAGATGGGCATCTCATTGTGAAAGAGGTTGCACACACATATGAGAAACAGCTCCTTCCCCTTATAGCTGACGTGGACAAGACAAAAGGCACAGAAAAGTGATTAAACATGTTGGAGATAGAGTGGCAAAGCCAGGAATTGAACGCAGGTCTCAGGTCAACAGTCTATATCCAAAACCAAATGTTATTTTCCTGCAGCTCTTAGACTATGTCTAGTGTACATAACCTCTCTTCTGAACAGAAAGCTACCTCCCCATAAGGTTTGCAGGAAGGGTCATGGAATGTTTTGCTGAAATAACAAGTAACACAAATACCAGATCAGACCTGTTGAAGAACACGTTCAACCAAATTGACTGTGGACTAGATATAAAGGTATATAAATCACATTAAGGATGTCAGGAACTATGAACAGCCAGAAGTCTACTGATAAGGTTCACCCACTCTTTCTATAATCCACCCAGAAATAGCTGCATTCCCAAATCAGAAGTTCAGTGTCTTCCAGGGCTGGAGCTACCTGAGGGTGGGAGGCAATGGCTTGGTTGCTTACTGTGCTGTACTCCATTCCAAATTATTACTCCATCGTTCCTTCCCAGAGCCACAGAGAAAACAAGATTAACTGTACCTTACGTGTAGGGGATAGAGCATGGCAGTTCTACAAGGAAGTAGAAAGGGAACAGGTGCTTTCTATTCTACTCCTTCCAGGCTCCATTAATCTTTTTTTTTTTTTTTGGTCTGGCACTAAGAAGTTTAATTTTAGGCATTCCTTGGATGTTTGCTTTCCCCTGTGGAGCATATTACTCCTTATGTGTGGTTATGCCTTACAATGCAACCTGATCTTTTTTTAGTAATGTTGGCCTAAGAGTGTTTTTCTGTTGCCTCATTTTTCTCTGATAAACTCCTTCCTTCCTTTTCCTCCTCCCTCCATCACTTGGTTTGTCATTATTTCTTTTTATATTTGTTACAATCCTGGATACACCTTGTAGACAGTCACCCATGGGAAGCAGTAGACCTGCAAAAACAATAACATTTACCCATTTGCAGCAATACCAATAACTCTGGAGCTCATATATTCATAAGCTGATTGGGTCTGGAGAGAATCTAGTCACTGTTTTGATTCCTAGGCACATAATGGGTGTAGATCCTTTACCTAACACCCTTTTCTGGGATGAGGGTCTCCCAAGTCCAATTACATAAGACTAGGGCTGACCCTCCCAGAAGCTACTGAACACTACTCAGAATTTCATCAAAACTGTGGAGATTCTGAATGATGGTTTCTTTCTTCAGAAACAAGGGGCAGATCCAGAAGGAGACCCTCCATCCAGACTATGCCAAGGGAGGAGTAGCCAGGGACTTAAATTTTAAGTCCCCAAATCAGAATCAGGTAAAAATCCCCTCCCTCCCTTCCCCTCCATGTTCAGCAGCAGCTGCCCTCTCCCACCCACTGCTGCCACTATCCCTGCTGCCCCTGGGGTGGAAGAGCTCCAGAGCTGCTTCTTCCCCACTCTAGTTGGGCTGCATGGGGAGCTAGGCTCAGCCAGTGACAGTAGAATGGGGATGGCAGACAGGTTCTTCCTCCCTGTCTGATCCCCTTGGGTGTTTCCTGCCAAGCCAGGAGCAGGCTCAGGGGAAGGGAACCCACCCACCGTCACTACCTCTTTTCCTGGCTGACCCCAGCTCTTTGTGTAGCCCAGGGGCAGGAGCAGCTCTGGCGCTCCCCCCACCTCCTGGAGCAGCTGGAGACAGCAGGAGTGGTGAGTAGGGGAGCTAGAGGCAAGGTGTTAAGCACTCCTGCAGCATCAGTTGCTGCTCCCATGCTCACCTTTACAAAATACTGGATGTGCCCATGTCAAAGACCACTTGACAGTGAGGGCAAGGGACACACTGAGTTTATCAAAGAATTTCTAAAATAGGCTACAATTGATGTATCTATTTATGGAATAAGAACAAATGCTTGCATACAAAACTCCCTCCTTAGTGTCCTCACAACTAAATTCTGGGCACTGCTCAAACTACAAGTAATACAAGAACAACATTTCATGATTTTTTATTTAAAACTTTTGATCTTTTATAGACCCCAGCATACACCAACGGCTGAAACGTCTTTAGTCTGACGAAGGGTTTTTGAACCTGAAAGCTTGCTTAAAAATTGTTCTCCAACTATTTAAGTTGGTCTAATAAAAGATATCAGATTCACTCAAAGAACCTTGTCTGCCTGTGTCCTTAGACCAACACGGCTACAACCTACACCCCTGTAACATGGAAGATTAACAAATGCTAGATTCTTTCATATCCTAAAGATTAATTTTGAGTTTAGGGCAGAGATTTCAACTAACAACTTTTTCCAAAACATATTCTATTCTATTCCAGCAATGATAGAGCCATTACATTTTTATGGTAGTTTGCAACTTTTTTTTTACAGAATGCAGTGCACAGATAATAGGTATCAATTAGCAGCATGCATTTCTGAATTGAAACTATACAAGCAGAGTGCATTGTGTGGAGGAGACTGTAGGAAATCCTGTTTTTGTGGCTGGCTGGTTTGAAGACCACACAAATTGCCCAGAATTCAGAGCACTTCCTGTACATTCTAATGTATGGAGCATCTGCAGTCCATATGAGTGTCCCAGAGAAATGGAAAATGACTGTATATATAATATGTCATAAGGAGCAGCCAGTGTTGATTGTAATTAGAACTTAGTACTGCTGATTTTCAAACCACTATACATACTAATTAATCCACATAATTCCCTTTCAAAAAGAGTTGGAAATTGATGCAGGGAGGCTGAATTTTTCCCTAGACATGAAACCTATTGCACAAAGTAGGGTGTACATATAAAATGGAATATTTAGTTTAGAACAATACCCTCTTTTTCTGGCTTACATACTTCACTTACAGAATGAGGTGCAATAGCAAGTTCAAATAGCTTGCCACAGCTCCAGAGGTAAGTGTAAGTCCTATTCTAGACTCATGTCAAAGGCAGCTCTCTTATTCCAGTCTTAAAAGGGTGCGTGGCCATTTGCCCTGAGGAGGCTGGATGTGATACTACTAGTCATATCACAGCTATGTGCATAGTTGACTATAGAAACTAACATGCTAGAAACCAGGGAAATGTCTGACCTTGGTTTTTTTACTTCCAGAATGGGTTAAGCTATGTCAAAAAGGCACTTTTATTCCAGAATAAAACCATCCATATATGAGATTAATAAATTAATATTTATCCACAACCTAAATCAGTATGGACTAACTCTGTGTAGACAAGCCCTAAGAATTTTAAAGTGTCCATAAATGTGGACTGCTATGTTCACCTGCCCTCGTGACGCTAGTCTGCTCATCCTGGGCTCATAACATGCTGTCTTAGTTGATTTTAATGTTGCTTAATCTTTTTATATAGCTAATGAAGGAAAGTGCATAGAAGGTGATACAGTAAAGAATTTTGGGTGGATACATGGCCTGTGCGAAGCGGCAAGTATTCCTTTCGGATTCCGATTCGGGCAATTCAGGGATTCAGTTTGGAGATTCGAATCACTGTCCTGATTTGATGCAGCCAAATCAGATCTGAAAAATTTGGCACTGCTTCGGAGATTTGGCCATAGACTAAACAAGTAGCTGACACCACAGCCTCCAGCTGGTAAATCTGTTGGTGTTGGGGGAGGTAGGAGGGAAGGGCATGGGGGAGGGAGGGATTGGGACTGGGGCTGGGTCAATCTGCCCAGACTGGGCAGGGGGCACATTACTCAGGGAGACAGGGGGATTACAGGATGCAGGTGCAACAGCGCTGGGAGTGGGGGCTCTGCCCTGCTGCTGCTTGCCCAGCTGTTGGGGGGCAAATGTGGGCATGCAGGTGCCATAAGCTGCATCAGTGCACCTGCATCAGTGCTGGGAGTGGGGACCCTGCCCTGCAGGGGAGGCAGGTACTGATGCCACTTGCCAGCCAGGGCAGGGCCTGCAGGATACGGGCACAGCAGTGCTGGAAGCAGGGCCTATACCCTGCTGCCGCTTGTTCCCTTCCACCCGGAGCAAGCTGTGTCAATATCATGCCCTCCCTCCTGTGTTGGCTGGGCAAGTGGCAGTGGGGCAGAGCCCCCACTCCCAGTGCTGCAGTGCCTGCATCAGCGCTGGGAGCGGGGACTCAGCACTGCCACCACATGCCAGCCACCATGGGGGGGCACAGAGGGCCAGCACTGGCACTGCTTGCCAGCCAGCACAGAGAAAGTGTGGGATGTGGGTACGGCAGTGCTGGGAACGGGGCTATGCCTTGTTCCCACTTGCCACCTTCTGCCCAGAGCAAGCCACGCCCACATCCCACCCCCACCCCCACCCCCAGCTGGGCAA
>NW_005842527.1:379338-389937 GCF_000455745.1 Alligator sinensis
AGCCCCCACTTCAAGTGCTGCCGCACCTACACCCCATGCCCACAGCAGCTTGCCCCAGCCTCAATCCCTCCCTCCTCCATGCCCCTTCCCATCTCTTCCCCCTCCCCCAACCCCAACAGACTTACCAGCTGGAGGCAGCTATGTCAGCTGCTTGTTTAGTCTATGGCCAAATTGCCAAATCTTTTCTGAATCTTTTTCCGAATCGATTCAGAGCTTTTAATTGGTCTCCCAATTTTATTTGGATTCGGAGATTTTGTCCCTGAATTGGGCCAAATCTCCCCCAAATCAAATCGGCTACCAAAGCTTCTCACAGCCCTAGTGGATACCCTAACTCTGAGCTCCAGTCGCCAGGAATAGCTATCATGGCACAAACAACATGACATCTAGACATGTTCCAGGTGAAGAGATATGTATTCTTTCCTATGATGAAGCAGTGTTGCTTTAAGCGTAGTCAGTGGGACAGTGTCTGCTGTTTTTTAGAACCTTGCTTCATAGAATCAGCCACATATTAGAATCAAACTCCCAAAACCAAATTACTACATTGACACAATAATTTTAAAATAATTTTACTACATGCATTTCCTACTGAATAATAGAATCATGCTTAATAGAATCTGCCACCTATTAGAATAAAAAATCTTAATGCACAATTCATGTATACATGCTTTTTCCCATTGGCTATGAATTGATGAGCAAAATACTCATCAAGTATTTGATAGGAATTTCTTGATAGGACTTTGCATGAGCTTATTGGAATAAGAAGTCTTCTGCCTGATCTTATTCTGGTAACCAAAGGACACTATGCAAGCATGAAATGGAAGGTGATTATAAATAACTTTTTTCCACCCACACCATGCATGTATAGAGAAGCCTCATAACCTCTGAATTAGAATAACCCACATGAATGAATGATTTCATTATAAGTATCTTGACATTTTGATCACATTTATTAATTTAATATTGCAGTCATTCTGTTTCAAAGCCTGTGTATTGAGAATGAATTTGCCTTGTAACTATTTGGCTCTGAAACTTGGGATAAATTCACAGGGAAGTCTTTATGGCTGAGCTCACTTACTGCCAATTGAACAGTAATAAAAATGACTTGAAAGAAAGTACTCTGGCTTGAATGTGTTGTTTATTTCCATATGTTTCACTGTGCTTTTTCCTTGATAATGTATTTCACAGGCTACAACCCACTCCAATCTATTTTAGTCCTTGTGCTAGTAACATGGATATTAATACATGGATTTTCAATTAGGGATGGGCAAGCTCATTCTGCTCATTTTTGAAGCTCTCAGAAATCATGGGTTCAAAAGGTCAATTTAAACTTTTAATGGCATGGAGCTCCTGTTCTGCTAATGAGACAGCAAAAGAAGGAAAACAGCCAAGGAAGACTAGAGGGAAGGGAAAAAAACAATGGAGGAAAGGGAAACTTTTAATGAAAAGGATAATACCTAAGACACCAATTTGGGCAAGTCTAGATGATGGGGGACAGGGGGAAATATTCTGCTATCGTTGCTTTAAGACACAGTATTTCCTTTAAAAGAAAAAGCCCAGCTTGATTTTAGTCTTGCTTTCTATAAAACAATCAACTTTTGGAAACAGCAAAAACGTGCAAATGGACTAGATCTCTATCTACTACAGAATGCACTGAACTTAAGTCAATTTGCAAGTACTAAAGAAAAAATAATACTGAAAACAATTTATACCTCATTATTTTTCTAAGTGCTTATCCTGAAGCATCCAAAAGCACTTTAGAAATTAATGCTTATATGAGACCTGATTCCACAGAACCCATCTGTATACAGATCTTCTACTGAAATCAAAAGTTCAACTTTGGAAACTTTACATGAATGGGCCCAACTGTAGTTTTCAAACTGAATGTTCATTCTTCAGGACCACAGCTTCCACTGAAATGCAGTCATCTCTGGAATGAAACAGGCAGCTGTTTGTTTAGTGTCTATTATGTGTCTGATCAGCAACAATAGCTTACAATGTGTGTTTGGGGTGAAATATTTGCATGTCTTGTATTTGTTTAAAGCCTGTCAAGAAATAAAATACAAATAATGTTTGAGGGACCATTTGTGGGGCTGAAATAACATGAAAGCTGATCTCTTCATAATATCTGGGCTCTGGGGAAAATATTAAAAGTATAGTTCAGAAACAGTCTCTGCAAAGCAAATACAAGGCTATTTTTTCTTTATTCTTTTACTTAGACCCTAGATATGTACTCATTTTTTCTTCATAAAAACCAAGAATGACAGTTGTTGTCCTAGAATTACTTGCAAATTTGGAAGGGGTGGGGCGGGGGGCAGAGGTCCCCATTTTTATCAGTATTAGCTGAAAAAAATGGGTTCTACGTTAAGAAGATTGGGGGTGGAGAAGGTGATTTTATTTATTTTTATCCAATAGCTCAGGGGTTTGAGCATTCACCCAGGATGTAGGAGACCTGGGTTAAATTCCTTCCAGGCAGAGGGTGAATGCTGTATCAGCTGAGTTATTGGATTAGATGGTCACCAAACACAGCATCCTCCTTACAGTTTTGTGAACCTAGCCCTTCCCAGACTCCACATGCTCCCAAGCCAAAGTGTTTTGTTTTGGGCACAGAGGAATAGAATGAAGTTTGGTTTCATTCTGGTACAAACTTTCTACTCTCCTGAAATTTAAATTCAGTTCTGAGTAATATTTGAGCATTCAAAACTGGTGTATTTCTTACACCAATATTGTTGAGAATAAGCTATAGACACAGAAGAAATACAGGCAGAAAGTAAGGCAGGGTAGCACCTTAAAAGAAATAAAGAAAAGAGGCACAGAAAATGATGCAACCAGTTAATTTTTCCC
This sequence comes from Alligator sinensis, assembly GCF_000455745.1. Classification (NCBI taxonomy): domain Eukaryota; kingdom Metazoa; phylum Chordata; order Crocodylia; family Alligatoridae; genus Alligator; species Alligator sinensis. The sequence continues at coordinate 382,180 of NW_005842527.1, forward strand.
TCTGAATATCATCCTCCCCACCCTCAGGATTTTTGGAAATATTGCAAGGCTCCCATACTGTATAAGGTACAGCACTTCTTAATGCCATACAAGAGATTAGCTTCTTGTTCATTCATAGTTTCATAGTTGTTAGGGGCTGGAAGGAACTTTACAGATCATCGGATCCAGACCCACTGCACTTGAGCAAGAAAGACCGCTGGGATCTGATGACCCCAGCAAGGTGGGTGTCAAGACGCTTTTTGAAGCTCCCCAGGGTGGATGACTGTACCACCTCTCGGAGGAGCCTGTTCCAAATCTTCAGTATTCAACTTGTAAATAAGTTTTTCCTTGTATCTAGCTTGAAGTGATCCTCACTCCGCTTGTGCTCATTATTTCTTGTCCTCCCCTGGGGGGCTTTGGTGAACAGATGCTCTCCCAGGCCCTGATGTACACCCTTGATCTACTTATAGTCTGCCACCAAGTACCTTCTGAGTCTTCTCTTCTCCAGGCTGAACAGTCCCAAGTTTTTCAGCCTCTCCTCATATGACCTGGTCTCTAGGCCTCTAATCATGCATGGCCCTCCTTTGGACTCTCTTGAGCTTTTCCACATCCTTCCTGAAGCGCGGAGCCCAGAACTGGATGCAGTACTCCAGCTGTAGTCTCATCAAGGCCAAGTAGGGAGGGAGGATAACATCCTTAGCCTTGCTCGAGCTGTCTCGGTAGATTCATGCCAGTGTTTGATTTGCTCTGCCAGATATGGCATTGCATTGGTGGCTCATGCTCACTTGGTTGTCTATCATGGCACCCAGGTCTCGTTCAGATGTGGTGCTAGCACATGTAGCAGTGCCAAGCCTGGAGGTGTGTTGTGGATTATTTCTCCCCAGATGGAGAACTTCACATTTCTCTGTATTAAAGGACATCAGGTTGAGGTCCATCCACCTTGCAAGCCTGTCCAGTTTGACCTGTATTGCCAGCCTGTCTTTGAGCATGACCACGCTCTCCCATAGTTTGGCGTCATCAGCGAACTTTACTAAACCGTGAGGGATGGCACTGGTCACCCTCCGCAATGATGACTCAGTTCCATCAATAAATACTCCCTGGGTCCTAGCACAGAGTCAGTTACCTAGCCACTAGACTGTAAAGTAATTGAGGCTGCATTTTCCCAATTTTTTCACGAGGACTTTGTGGGAGACCAGGTCAAAGGCCTTTTTTAAGTATATGACATCAACCTCATGTCCCCTATCCAGGTGGTGAGTTCGTAGAAGGAAATGAGGTTGGTCTGGCATGACCTGCCCGTAACAAAGCCATGTTGGCTATCCTTCAGAATACTGCCTTCAGTTAGCCTGTGTGTGATGGATTCTTTGATAATTTTTTCCAAGATTTTACCAGGGACTGAGGTTAAACTGATTGGCCTGTGATTTCCTGTGTCCTCCCTTCTCCCTTTCTTAAAGATAGGTACCACATTGACCTTTTTCCAGTCTTCTGGGACCTCTCCTGAGTGCCATGAGTCTTCAAATAAATTTGGCATCAGTCACGCAATGACGTTGGCCAGCTCTTTTAGCACTCTCAGGTGTAGTTCATCCAGTCCTGTTGACGTGTAGATATTTAGCTGTTGTAAGTGTTCCTTCTCAAGATCTAAACTAACTATGGGAGGGTAGTCACCCCTACCATGATCCTCCTGTATCCTGTCAAGCAGGCTAACACTTTGGACTTGTGGAATATCAATGTGAAGTATTCATTCAGGAGCTCGGTTTTGTCCTGAGTGTCAGTTATCAGCCATCCCATTTCATTCATCTGGGGCCCTATGCTTCCCTTATTTTTTTTCCAACTTTCCACATATCTAAAGAAGGACTTTTTGTTATCCTGGATTCCGGTTGCCAATCTGTATTCAGTTTGTGCTTTCACTATCCTGATCTGCTCCTTACAGGTGTGGGCTGTTGCTGAGTACTCCTCTTTGGTAGTTATTCCTGACATCCATCCTTTGTAGGCTTCTTGTTTTAATTTCAGGAAGTCTGTGACTTCCCTGTTGAGCCAAGGGGGTCTCCCAGTCCTTTTCTGCCTTTCATTCACCGGTACTTTTGCTGCCATCACTGGTGCTATCCAAAAGCTTCTGGGGCTCCAGCCTGCCACCTGTAGGCCCACCCAGCCAGCAAGGACTGGTGGCTGCACATTGCTCAGCATGCCTGGGACAATAAGCAGTGGCTGGACTTGTTCTGGATGACCTGGGCCACCTTCCAGGAGCTCCTCAATCACCTGCATCTGGAGAGGCAGGCCACCACCATGTGGCTGCCCCTCCCCATGGAGACCTGGCTGGCCATCACAGTGCTCAAGCTGCCCATGTCTGCCAGCCTGCACTATATTGGCAACCTCTTCGGCATGGACAAGGTGACTGTTGGGGAGGCCATCCTGGAGGTCAGTGATCCCCTGGAGGTGGTGCTGGGGTTCTGTGCTCTGGGCTTCCCCCAGTGAATCGGGGCCCTGGACAGGACCCACGTCCCCATTACCTGCCTGCTCCATGGCGATTTTCTGTACTACATCTGCCTGAGCTTTCATTCTGTCATGCTGCAGGCTGTCATCAACCACTGGAGCGCCTTCACTGCCAGCACCAGCTGGGCTGGCAGTGCCCTCAGTGCCCACATCTTCTGCAAGTCCAGTCTGCCAGCCCTAGTGAAGAGTGGGCACTTCATGCCGGGGTGCCAGACATAGAGCTGGGTGAGGTGATGGTTCCACCCCTCCTCATCAGGGACCCCACCTACCTGCTTCTCCCATGGCTCATGCAGCCCTACACCAGCCAGATGGATTTCCACCCAAAACATTTCAACAGGTGCCTGGGCCGGGCCCGTGCACTCATGGAGTCCTCCTTTGGCCACCTGACAGGACACAGGTGCACTTTCGCCACCCACCTTGAGGTCAAGGAGGCCGACATTCCCCAGGTCATCATTGTAACCTGTGTGCTGCATAACACCTGCAAAGCCCAGAGGGAGATCTTCCATGAATCTTAGGCAAAAGAGGTGCAGCGGGCAGAGGACGCCTGGTAGTGGGGGTGCCAGCTGCAGTGGCAGCAGCAACAGCAATGGGCCCCCCGCACCAAGGTCCCAGGCAAGCTGTAAACTCAGCCAGCAGTGGGGGCCAGGACACTGTGTAGGAGAAGTGCTGGTGGACTACCTGCTTCTGCACCCCCAATGGATGGCTGTGGACCCCAGCCCCACCACGCACACCCAGCACCACACTCACTGCAGACAGTTTTGTGGAAAGCACTTAAGTCCTCTCCACAAACACAGGGGCATAATGTGGGGCAGGCAGGCAGATAGCAGGGCTGGGCCAAGGGCCAGCACTAGGGTCCATACAGGCTGCTGCAGCCAGCACAAGGCCACTGTTGTGGGACCTGATGGCCAGAGGCAGGCAGCAGGTGGCACCAGCCATCGGGGTCACCATAGAGTTATAAAGTCCAGGCAAAGAGCTGTTCCAACCCAGGTGAAGAGAAGAGGGGAAAAAAATTCTGAAACACCAGAACTACACAGTGGTACAAGGAGGAAACAAGGAAAGTAGTGTCTGTGTTTAATTGATATCATTTCTGTAAGGCACTCAGCTCCCACACAGTGAGGAGTGTGGCATATATACCTACTTACTTAGTCAGGCCACAACTGCCTCCCTTGCACAGTCTGGTGGCAAAAATCATTTCATATACAGGTTAACCTGACCTTAAAAAAAGGCAGGAAGAAGAGAATGCTATTGTATATTTGATCAGAAGAAGTGAATAGGCCCTTACAGCTGCATTAAAGACAGGTGGTCAAAATAGATTTCAGTAAGAGGTCCACTTCTTCCTATGATCCTACATACAGAGATGCTCGTGCTGGGACTTGGCATGGCATCTTGGAACCCAGCTTCCTTTCAGGCTGGATTTCATTATGAACACATTTGACCTTTGTACAGAATATGGAATATTCTATCGATACAATATGCAAGAAATGATGTCAACCCTTTGATATGGGAGGAGGAGGGACAGCTCATTTGGGGTGTTTGTTTTAATGATATCATAACTGTGTGCTATGTGGTTTGAATTAAATAGAAGCCTTTGAGCTTAAACAACTCCACTGATCTTTCATAATACACTCTTTTTCGCCTGGTACTATTTAACACTCAATCTACTGTACTTCCGGACAGGGTTGCCATTTAAATTAGTTTATCTTAACACTATATTTAAAAAAAAGAAGTGAAGATACCACAGCTCAATCCAATTTTAAACTTATTGAAATGAGAGATAGATAAAAGGACAAGTAAAAGATTAAATTCATTGTAATGGGATGGAGAGCCAGAAGCATGAGCAGGTTTATTAGTTATTATGAATCAATAGCAAATGAAATCAGATCTGTCAGTTTGCCAGCAGCTCTCCACTAACCACAGAATTAAAATGTTAATCAATAACTCAAAGATACACAGGCCCATAAAAACATACCAAAGTTAAAATGCAAATAAAGGGCTCCATTCTGCAAGTTCTAGGATCCCTTTCACCTCAGTGCAAAGCTTCTGTGCACACCATGAGATTGATGCTTGCTTGAAGCCAGGGGTTTTCAACCTTTTAAAATAAGTGTACCCCTGGCAGCTTGATGCAGAGCCTGGGGGGTGGGGGGGGAGGGGGCGCACAGCTGGACATGGAGCAGTGGCAGCATGGGGTGGTGGGTGGCATTAGCGGCCACCACGTGTGAGCTTCTCTCCCTCACCCCCCTGTGTCTGGCTGACCAGAGAGTGCCTGTGTGGCCTGCAGAGGGGCACCACTGCCCTTGCCCCCTCAGCCCTGGGAGGTGGTGTGGTGGGATGGTGGGTGGCGGTGGTCCATCCCCACCCACCTATGCGTACCTCTTAGGGCCTTCCCAAGAACCCCCAGGGGTATGTGTACCCCGGTTATCAACCCCTGCTTTAAGCTACGGACATTCTGCTTTGGCTGCCGGGCACAGGAATAAATGTTGCTTTAAACTAAGCCTAGACAGAAAGATGGAAATTTCCCTCTTTGGGAAACTGAGTCAAAACAAACAAACAAACAAATGGCATACCCTGCCACCCAATAATGCAATTATCGTTTGGACACAAGGTTTTAGTGTAAAGTGTAAATTTTGAGTTTGACTGAAAATGTCATTTTGTAATGTTTCTCTGGTTGAAAGTTATTTATCCACAAGGATAAATAAAAGAGCATTTGAAGATGAAATATTTTGCTTTGACATTTTCCATGGGAAAGCAGACATCATCCCATCAAAATTGATTTTTTCTCCATCAAAAAAGGAATAGCTTTGATGAAACTGTATATTTTGTCAGAAAGACTGTTCACATAAAATGTGGCTACTGACTGTACTTCAAACAAACTGTTATTCAACTATGGGGTGCCTAAAGGGAACACAAATCTACTTTAGAAGTAGTGACGGATTAGATAATCTTTTCCTTTTAAATGTATAAACAATTTTATTCTAAATTTAGAAGTGCTTACAATATACTTTTGGATACAAAACGGGAATTCTATAACCTGTGTGAGAGACTTGATTTTTCCTAAGACCACCAAAGTAGTCCATATCTTGAGAAAAAGTTTTAACATTTCAGCACCATCAAGCAGCAACAGGGGAAGTGGAGGGAATAAAATAATTAAGTCTCGAAATAAAAAGTGATTTTTTTTTTAGGCTTGGTTTTTCAAAGGGACCTAAAGGAGCTTGGTGCCTGGCACCCACTCATATTCTTAGATCTCTAAAAATTTCTGGATTCAGTGTTTTATTGAGCACCAGGGACAAGGCCCAAGTAATGCACCCTAACCCATTTGGTCACAGCTCATAAAGGCTCTGAATGCTGCTAGATGTGGTAGGTGGCTTGCCCTATTTTGAGAACTAGGGTTACTACACTGGATAAGTTTGGTCAGGATGGAGTGAGATCGCTTTGCTGCATCCTTTTCTAATACACTTCTGTAAGGGTAAAACACATTTTGCCCTTTATTTTAGGTTTATAATCCTTAACACTTCTTTAGTTAACAAATCCCTTCCTCATTTAAATACAACCCCCATGTATCGAACATGAGGAGGATGTATAAGATATTGATAAACAAGTCAGAAAGCTTTTCCACTTCCCACCCAAGCCCAGCAGCAGCGGCTCAAAAAGAGGAGAGTGAAATAACCTGGGACCACTCAGAAGGGTAGACTAATACAGAAGGGTTACTTTGAAAGGCACCAAAGAGAAGAGTTCAAAACATCAGTAGCATTCAAGTATATATACAAAGCCTGACATCATTTTACTAAACTGGGTTATCATATGAACATGCCACTAAGCCAGTAATAAAATAAATTAAATATTAAGTGTATGTTTTGCTAGAGACTTTGTAAAGAAAGTTAGACATATAGTTCTTAAGGGAATAGCCAGTGAGACTTTATAATGAATGGATTTTCCAAACAAAAGGCCAGTAAGTATATAATAAAGTTATCCACTTGCTATTTTCCACATCCGTTCATAAATGTGCTATCACAATTAGCTAAAGTTCTCTGATTTGATTTAATTACATCTATTTGTATAATGTCTAGACAATTTTTCTTCATTTAGGGTGTTAGACTTGCTATGCAGTCTTCTAGAGGCTATAAGGAGCCATACACCTCACCTTAGGGGCACCAAACATTTCAGAGACATTTTTTATATATAATTCACAATTATTATTTTTGGTTTGTCATTGCATGTCCCTTTATTTAATTAGTAAGAGGAAGAAAATCCCCCCTGGACAAGTACCCTTTTAGGGTTGGGGCCTTAGCTTATGAAGGACTTGGGGCAAATCTTTTAATCTTAGTTTATCACACTTGTTACAAAGCTTCATATATATTTACAACTCTCTAAATCACATCACTACACTTTGTATTATAAAGGCTTTTCTATCGATGTGGTTTTGTACCACATAGGTGTAGACTTGATTTTTAAATTGTTCTGTTAAATTAAGGTTCTCATTTATTGCCAAAGGACTGTCTGCCTATAGTTTCATAGATTCATAGATTGTAGAGTCGGAAGGGACCACAATGGATCATCGTTTCCGACCCCCTGCCCCTGGCAGGAAAGAGGACCAAGGTCAGATGACCCCCCCCAGGTGACTATCTAGCCTCTTCTTGAAGACCTCCAAGCTAGGTGATAGCACCACCTCTCTTGGAAGCCCATTCCAGATCCTGGCTACCCTTACTGTGAAAAATTTCTTTCTAATATCTAACCTAAATCCACTCTCAACTAGTTTACACCCATTATTCCTAGTCACTCCCTGGGGCACCTTAGTAAACAGTGCTTCCCTTATTCCCCGTTGACCTCCCCTAATAAATTTATAGGTGGCCAAAAGATCTCCCCTCCGCCGTCTCTCGTGAAGGCTGAAGAGATTCAGCTGTCTCAACCTCCCCCCATAGGGTCTATCACGAAGGCCATTAATCATGCGAGTGGCCCTCCTCTGGACCCTCTTGAGATTCCCTGCATCCCTCTTGAAGTGCAGCGCCCAAAACTGGCCACAGTACTCCAACTGCAGCCTGACCAGTGCCGCATAGAGGGGGAGCATCACCTCCTTTGATCTGTTAGTCATGCACCTGCTAATGCAGGACAAGGTGCAATTGGCCTTGTTGATGGCCTCGTTACACTGCCGGCTCATGTTCATCTTGAAGTCAATTATGACTCCAAGATCCCTCTCTGCCTCCGAGCTGCTGAGAAGGACACTCCCCAACCTATAGGTGTGCTGGGGGTTCCTCCTTCCCAGGTGGAGTACCTTACATTTATCTTTATTAAATTGCA
>NW_005842527.1:390823-400705 GCF_000455745.1 Alligator sinensis
TATACCTGAAGAAGGACTTTTTATTGTCCTTGATTGTTGAAGCCAGCCTGAGCTCAAGCCCCGCCTTGGCCTGTCTAACTGATTCCCTGCAATAGTGCGCCAGGGAGATATATTCCTCCTTGGTGGCTGCTCCCTGCTTCCATTGCCTATTCATCTCTTTCTTTGCCCCTAGACTCTCCTGGAGTTCCCTGTTCAGCCAAGGGGGCTTTTTTGCTCCCTTACCTCCCTACGTAATGGGATAGACTCCTTTTGAGCCCCAAGGGTCACTCCCTTGAGATACCTCCAACCCTCCTGGACCCCCCATATGCTCTATGTTCTTGAATTGCATCCCCTCACTAACTGGCCTTCTAAGCTTGCTAAAGTTGGCCCTTCTGAAGTCCAACACCTTAGCCCCACTTGTTACTTTGCCCACCCTTCGCTGGATAGTGAACTCGACCAAGTGATGGTCACTATCTCCCAGGCTACCATGAACTTGCATGTTCCCCACAAGATCATCCCCTGTTGCTAAGACCAGGTCAAGCAAGGCGCTACCCCTGGTGGGACTAGACATCACCTGAGTTAGGTGGAGGTCCTGCACACAGTATAAGAACATCCATGAGAGGCTTGTTTTGACTGTCTGCTCCTCCCAGCAGATATCTGGGTAGTTTAGATCTCCCATATAGAATTTGACATTGTTGTTTTCTGTGTGTGGATATAAATCATGCAATGGCAGCAAGATACCTGGGGTGAAATCTTGGCCCTATTACCGTTAAAGGCAAAACTTCCATTAACAGCAAGGGACCAGGATTTCACACCTCTTATATAGGTCAATGGATAACCAGAATTTAATTAGTCATAAGGCAAGGTAGAGGTGGACCTTGTAGACAAAACTAAAGAGAGATGTATAGGCTTCTGTGAGTTCACTTGAAATGAAAGAGATGCAATGGAAGGATTTCATTAGGTAGTGTGGCTCATCTTTGTTCCATGGAAGAAGCCTCCCCTTCTCCCTCCCTCCCACACGGGCCCCCGTTCACCATCTGTCATATAAGGATATAGGCTGATTCTTACAAAAATAAGAAGAGGTGAAAGCTATATCTCTATACCACATGTTTCCTTTAAAAGAAGATAATATGTTTACCATATCTGTGCTTCCTTAACTTGCTGAGACTCCATCACCCTGGCATGTATCCCACGTATCCTGGTATTTGCAAGTTCAGTAATTTAGGTTAAAAACAGAGTGTAGTCAAAACATATTCTTCATTGCACAGATGGGATTTAACATGTGCTCTATATTAACGTTTTTTCCTGCAACCAGAAATAAAGACAAATGAACACATATCCTTTGGCACTTCACTAGTACAAAAATACACCAACCCGCTTTGGGGAAAAAAAACCAAAACACTTCAGACAATTTTCTGAATGAGTTCCATACATGGGGGTGGGGGGGGGTGCGCTTTTTGATGCAAAACTCAGATGTGTGCGTTGTCTCTCTTTGTTGAGCCAAGCATTATCCAAAGCCAAAAACTCTGAGTGAACATTTTACACAACTTTGTTCCTGTTGTCAATCTGATCCATGACAGGAATACAGTGAAAAAATTAACAGCTGAATCCATGATAGTTTGGGACATGGAGCAATACCCAGATTGGCAGGAGAATCTGGAAATCTGCACCAGCATATAAGGTTCAGGAGCTGGAGCTCATAAGCTGCATATCTAAAAACTGAGTAAGACTATTAAAAGAGATAATGCTTTCAGTGTTTCTAAATAGGTAGTTTCTTATTAGGAAAAATTAGAGGGCTGTTCTACTCAACAAAGTGAATATGTCAAGCTGTCACCTTTCCTTTTAGCATATCTACTCTGTTTACACACAGGTTTAGGGGAAACAGCCCCAAGCTTCAACAGATACTTATTCCTATTGGCCCTGTACTATGAGTACAACTAGGAATGAGCTTCAGACAATATTCCTTCCACATGAAGGACTCTGTCCTACTTTCACTGGTGTGACCAACAAAGCTCTCGTTGAGTTGGTGTGGGGTAGACCCCTTAGGGCATTGTGGACTGAAATTCAAACCAGTCTCTTTTGTTCAAACCTTCAAAGGCAGTCAGATTGCACAGATGTCACCAAGTGGATAATTGGAAAGTGGTGGTGTTGTGCAGGTGTCCAGGGGTGTGTAATTTGAAGGTCTCTGGTTGCACAGGTGTAACTGAGTGACAAAGTTGGCCTGCAGAACATGTACTACCTGCAATGATGTATGAGAAGAAAAGAACTTGGCATGATTTTGTCCCCAGGCTTGGTCTGTGGGGCTGGCAGTTCAAAAATGCAACAATACTTTTATTCATTAAATGGCATATTTTATGTGGCAGTCACTGAGGAAGAGCTATCATTGAAGCCCACAACTCCATTCAATTCAGGTCCTTAGTAGTATACTTAATTTTGCATTTAGCAAATGAATTGGCATACTTTGCACCATTCGAGTGGCTTCCATTTTTAGTATGTTACAAACCAGGTTTCAGTTTTCCTGTGACACACTACTATTTGCATTATAGGTGGGGAAATCAGGCTGCAGAAACAAAAGCCAAGAATCTCCCCTAGTAACCTCTGATTTTGGGTTCTTGACATTCAGAGGTAATAAGTGCCATATTTTTATATTGGAGTTTAGCGTGACTCTTACTGCTGAAAAAAGGAAAAGGAAGTGATAAGTAGGGTCAAGAATACCTTCCAACTATCCTATTGAAGCTGGCCTACTGGGCAGTCTACTGTGAGAGTTTAGAGCCAGGTTTCTTCCTCACAATTCAGGGAGGGGAGCATGGGTTCTGCACCTTGCTTGTACCCCCAGTATTGTTTCTATATTTTGCATGAAACAGTAGATAAAATGGACAATTGTAGCAGGGCAGGAAGAGATGCTAGTAGCCTGCCTTCTAAGTCAGTCTAAGACACAGGCAGATCTAAGATTTTGAAAAGGGGAGTGCAGATGGTGTTTCATCTTCATATGTGAAACAACACACAGTTTTCTCCAGTTAAAAATAAACAAGAAGCTTTACTAATATGCTAGGGGCCCAGGGCTGTATTGAAACAAAAACAAATGTAACTTAATTGGAATGAGTTAAAAACCATCTTCAGGGCTGTGAAATAGTACCTTCATTACTAGCTGCTAACAGACAGTAGAATTGCAGAACAAAAGATAGTTTGATTGATGGAACATCAAGACCATTAAAAAGAAGAGAGGGTCATTAACGCCTGTGGAATGAAGAGTTTCCAAGGGAGCAGGTGCATTACAATGAGCCATGAAGTCAATTGACTCCCTCAGCACTGCCTGACTAGGAATGCTGCTGCCAATGCCAGGCAGTTAGTTTTACACTTTGAGTGGAGCAGGAATCAAAGGCGGGTGAAAGTGTACCAGTGCACCTCCCCTGGATCCATCCCTGGTATAAGATAATGCTATCTGCACAGGTAGAAATAGGTGGTAGTGGGGTGGAAAATGCCTTTTATGCAGCTACATTTAGAAGGTAAATTCATACAACTTCAGGCAAAATAGGATTTGATCCAAGATACAGTAGGCAGGAAATAAATCTGACTCACTTAGGCTGAAGAATACAGCTTCTGAAAAACTTGTTTCTTTAGGTTCAGGGTGAAAAAACAAGTCAATTACTGAGATAGTGAGATGATAGATCCTCATAACAACAATTTGATGGAGACAATTATAACTGATAATGGATAGTGGAAACTAAGAAACTAATTCCCGTTGGTTATCATTAAGCTACAACTCAACAAAACCTATGCCAGGATGTTATTTTTCTTTTCAAGGAGGCTTTCATTTTTCTTCCTAGAAAGCTGAATTGTAGTTAAGTAATTGGAGAGGTTTTAAAAATTTCTCCAGACTGTCATAATTATTCATCTTCATGAGAGCTGCTAACGGGAAATGATATAGCGACGTTCTGTTAATAAGTTATAGGTTGAGAAGGTCATTCGGTCTCCATCTCCAATTTATCTGTCAGTCTGTTGGCAAAATTTAGGGGCAAAAAAAAAAAGGTACCACTACAAGTCTCTTCAGACTTTAAGCTGTATCAGATAATTGCAGTTGTCATATGATAATTATTTCTAGTCCCCACCAAGGAGTCCAAGACTGGAGGGACAATATTTGAATTGAGGTAATTCCTTCAAGCTGCCCTTCCTAGGTATTTGTGGGAAGGAGAGATCAGAATGACAGAAGCATCAACATCTGATGAAGACAATGAAAGAGATGTAATAAAAATACGTTTATACATTTCTGCTTCATACGAGAGTAAGTTATTTGCATGCGTCCAGTAACTTAAGGTCTGGAGAGGAATCTAATGGTTTTGGGGGTCTGACCCAGTGGCAGGGAAAGACTCCATTAACTTCAGTGCCCTTAGGAAATGAGTCACTGTAACAACTGCATTAAAAGCAACAAATATTCAGAAGATAAACTATTTTGATCTCTTACAAAATGGTAATCAAGTTTTCCCTGTTATCCATCACAACAGGAATCAACATTCTAGGTTTTTTAGACACTATTCTAATTTGGAGCCATCCGTTACAAGAGTTAACTATTGTTCTGTGTTAATTTAACCTCATGTTCTACATTACCCAAAAACATGTGCTCTGTCACACACAGATAAGGTCAATGTGACATTTTAGGTGTCACGGGGGAAAGTTCTCACATTTCTGGAATGGTGGAAGGAAGATTTATAAAGTTTTTACTGGCCTGAAAGCAAGCAGGGAGAAACATCTGCTGGAGTCATGACTAGACTGTTGGCTACGTTCAATCAGCAGGGGAGTCTGAAAGAGATCATCCCTGCCTTCAGCAGTAGGTGTAAGTAAAATCATCATCAGGAATAAGTACCATAGATAAATCCAGGACACATCTCTGGGGAATAAAACCCTATTTTATTTTACATAATTCCCCTGGAAAATCTCTGAGCAGAGAAGCCAGCAGAGGATCTTAAGTTACTGGACGCATGCAAATAAATTACTCTCATATGAAACAAGAAGAGAAATACTTCTGAATTTGAGTCTGGAATAGCATTTAGTGATTGAGCCAAAAGGGAAAGGGGAAAAACCAGAGATGAAAGAGGTGAATACAGATCCTTTAATGGGTCTTAAACCCCGAAGCTTCCTTGGTCCCACACCCATCAACCCCAAGGTATGACAAACTTCCAGTTTTCATGTGTCTTGTTGCTTCATGTTCATTATCCTGAAGCTTTGTCGCAATACAAGATTGGTAGCAAAAAGAAAAAATACCCTGAAATACCACACACACACACACACACACACACACACACACACACACACACACTACAGTGGGCAACAGTGTACTAATAATAGAGATACAAATTAAAACTGCTCCCTCCTTTTAGGTATTGCGCTAGATTGAAAGAGGGCTTTGTTAATTCCCAGGACAGTGTCATAAGTGTGTTTGTGCTATTCCATTGGCAGTAAACTATAAACAGCATTGAGAACAGCATAGGAACAATGATGTGTCCATTTCCCATAACAGCTTTTTTCTCTTCTCATAAACAAACTGAAGAATGCACATGTTCTTTTAAGTCATAGCCTCTCATCAGGAGCTCACATGAAAGCATTTTGACTGTATTTTGCATTAGCTTACTTCTAAAGCCAAAACAGCCTCCAGATTCCCAAAGCACATACTGTAAAACAGTCTTCTGGCCACAGATTGATTAGGATCTTATGCAGCCCTCGACTAGTGACTTAGTTCCAAATTTGTTGAAGCATCACATAACAACAGTGGAATTGAAGCAGACTCTTTAGATGGCTTGTGGTTGGGGAGGACCTCTTTCTGATCTACCATTGATTTTTAAGCTGTTTGTGACATGATGGCATGTGTTCCTAGAGAGTTGTTTTGTTGCAAGACACTTAAGGGATCATCTATTTGTTTCAGATGGCTTGAGAATGATACTTAATTCAGGCAATTGGAGCAGCTCTGGGCACTATTTATGGTGATGGCCTGAACATCTTAATTGGGGAAGAGTGTCAGTATTCTAGCCCTTTGCATTAATATGTTTCTACAGTTAACCTTATCAGACCCTAGACACTTACAGCTCTTTACAACTACTGCAGATTGGTTTTTCCCTTCTCTATTATTGATGGGGAATTGCCCAAATGGAATGCCACATGGATATGCATTTAATTTTCTGGCCAATTACTATATTACCTTTCACGGCTAGTAGAAAGCTAATAAAAAGCTATCTTCCCCTTTTTCTTTAGTAATCCCTCACAATTGAGGATGATTGTCTTCTATGATTGTCTTATCTGTGTGTCTGAAGCTGGCTGATGAGGCTTATCTGGGATCAATAGACTCTACTGCAGCTCGGACATGTGTTTCTGTGTGGGGTGGGTGGCACTGGATTCTTGATTTGGTCCATGACACACTGTTTCTGCTGCTCCTGTTTTTCTATCTCTTGTTGTTGTAAGGTTTCAAAGTACTGTGATCCATGCAGCAGACTCTTCCTCTATTTGGGGCGGTCTTGGGGGATATATAGTCTTCTATGAGTTGACATTGATGCTTATTTTTTTAAGTTGGTCTCAAAGACATCCCTGAAACAGCTTACCATCCATTTGGTAATTTAACTCCACTCTGGCTGGAAGCTTGTTGGTGGTCAGATGTAGCATTGTGGCAAGGAATACTGAGAAGAGTGTTGGAGTGATGACACAGCCTTGCTTAAGTGCTGTTTTAACTTCAAAGGGAGATCCATTACTGGGCACCACCACTCACATACTGTCATGGAGCAGGCAGAGAATGGTGACAAATTTTGGTGGGCATCCATGCTTCAGAAGAATCCTCCACAACAGAGTTGAAAGCTTTCATGAGGTCAAAGAAGGCCATGAAGAGATGCTTATGATGTTCCCAGCATTTTGCCTGCAGCTGGTGAGCTGTGAAGATCATGTCAGTTGTGCCTCTTGATGCCATAAAACCACACTGACATTCTGGGAGGAGTTCTTCAGCAAGTAGAAGGAGATACTTCAGGAGGGTTCTTGCAATGATCTTTCCTGGTGGACAGTAAGGTAATCCCTCTGTAGTTTCCACAGTTGGACTTGTCTCCTTTCTAGAGTTAAGAACAGCAGAGTCTCAGCTGAGAAGATCTTCAAAATGCTCTTTCCAATAGGCATTGATGGCTCCCCTTTCTTTGATCAGGTCTCCTCCATTCTTAGGTCTCAAGGGGGTTGGTCCCTTAGATGGCTTGGGTGGCACTGAAGAAACCACGCATATCATGGATGCCAGCAAGATGTTGAATATCTTTAGCCTTGTCTTCCCACCATTTTTTCTTCATATTGCAGGTCCTCCTTTGGACCTCTGCCTTGGCTCGTTGGAGATTCAATTTCTTTTGCTTGGAGCTGGTATCATTTTGCCAAGCACAAAAGGCATTGTGCTTGTGATTCATCAACTCTTGGATTTCTCAGTCATTCTCATCAAACCAGTCTTGATATTTCCTGGTAGACAATCCAAGTGTCTCTTCACAGGCACAGATGACAGTGGCCTTGAGGGCACCCCACACACTGCTGACATTTTCCTATTGTTGTTGATTGGAATTCACCAGGAGTTTTTCACTGAAGCATTAGTGGAAGAGGCCTTACTTGCTTGGGTCCTTTAGTCCTTCAATGGTGATTTTCCATCAGCATTGCTTCTGCTGCAGCCATCATCTGGGAGCCAGTTTGAGTGATATAATCGAGTGGATGAATCAGTGATCAATCCAGCAATCATCAGCTCACAGCACAATTAAAGTGATGTGGACATCTTTGTGACCCCGGGCATGGATGATGACATAGTCAATCAGGTGCCAATGTTTAGATTGTGGGTGTTGCCATGATGCTTTGTGCCTGCTTTTCTGGTGGAACAGGGTGTTGATGATGGTGAGTCCATGGTCTGTATTGTGGTGGGCCAGTAGGGGGTGCTTCTGCACTGAGCCACCCACCTCACTGCACCCTACCACCTTATGACCTTATTTACCTGGTCCAATGGAGGCTAGCAACAGTTGGCTGCCAGCCAACCAATTTGAAATGCATCACTGGTTGCTAGGCAGACTGGTATACCTCAGAGCAATAGGAAGCCCAAGCCCCTCACCCAGGTATGTGATGCCAGTCACATAGGCAGAGGGAGCAGGTTTCCCCCCCTCCCTCAGGAATGTATCCAACTCAGGTTACAATTCAGGGTTACCTAAAGAGCCCATAGGATGTCTGCCCTTTGCAGTGACCATGTTAACCAAATTGTCACATAGCAGATTTTTTGCAGTGGAGAGAGACACAGGTGGTATTCTGCCACATGCATATCTGGACAAGAGGAGGATGCCATTGGAGTTGACCTTTCCTACTTCTTCCTTGCTGATGGTTCTGTCCTAACGATTAGAGTCCCTTCCAACTCTGGCATTGAAATCACTGAGAAGAATAAGTCTCCCTCCAGAACAGAGTTGGTCAAGGTTGGCATAGAATTCCTCCTTGGTTTCATCAGCGGCATCAAGAGACAAGGCATATACGCTGATGACAGTGGCATATTGGCTCCCTACCAAGTTAAGACAGAGAGTCATGATGCACTCATTAATTCCAGCAGGGAACTCATTGAGTTGGTTTAGGAGTTTATTCTTAATGGCAAATCCAAGTCCATTAAGTTGGAAGAAGGTAGGGCTACCTCCATCTTCTTTGAGCTGCCCATCTGCCACTCTCCAGGTCTTACTCAGTGCAGTTACATTGTTGTATCACTTGAGTCCTAGGGCCATGATTGCACTGCAGCACTCTGGGTGTGAGAAAAAGGATGTGATAAACAGTTAGCCACTGCCATGTTGATTTTCTCTAAGCAATTAAGCATTCCAGGAAGTTTTATGTGTTTGCATGATTATGACTGGGAAGAAATGCAAGACAGTTAAGAAGAAATTTAGCTGATAATACCAGTATTTCCTACTCATATTAAATCTAGACTTGTAACTGTTTCACTTTATTCACCTAGGACCTTGTCTCACTGGAAATAATCTCATTGATTTCTAATTGAACAGCACTTGAAACCAATTGTGGTAACAGAAATATATAATATAAACAGAAAGTTAAATATATGTTTTAAGCATTTTTCAGGTTCATTTCCCTTCTGGTGCTCATTCCAGCATAGGCTGGGGATGGGGAGAGAGAGGAAAATAGCTCTGTAACAGAGCTTAAAGATATCCCCTGTTGACTCTTGTTGGCTAAATAGGACATGCTTTCATTGCCCTAGAGGGAAGGAATTTGGAATTACTGGAAAGCCAAGAGAAAGCCAGAGAATTCAGGAAGACTTATTTTTTGTTTTGTGCGGGGAGTGGTGAAAGGGTAGGTGCTGAGGGGGCTTAGGAACAAGGGAATCAAGTCAGTTAATTAGGACCACAAAAGTGCCGAATATATGAAGACCCTGTCCCTACTTATCTGAGTACTAGGGCTGTGTGAAGCTTCAGGTGCTGATTTGATTCGGAGGAGATTTGGCCTGATTTGGTGGCCAAATCTCTGAATTCAAATTGAATCAGGAGACAAATTAAAAGGTCTGAATCAATTTGAAGCTCTCTGAATCAATCTGGAAAAGATTCGGAGAGCTTTGCAAATTTGGGCAGTCCCTGCTCACTGCTGCAGGGAGCTGGACCTGGACTCCATGCTGGTAAGTAGGGGGCAAGGGGAGTTGGGGGGGGTGGAGGATGGGAGAGGGGACCATAGCTGAATTGATTCAGAACTGTGATTCAAATCACTGAATTGAATCACTGCCCCCCGAATCATCCGAATCCGAATCTGAAGCGAATACTAGCTGCTTTGCACAGGCCTACTGAGTACCTCAGACCCCAGAGAATGATTACTGAGAGTCAATAGAAAAGTTTGTCTCCACAACTAGGAAATAGAAATGGGCCAGTCAGTCTCAGCAGA
>NW_005842527.1:400715-412598 GCF_000455745.1 Alligator sinensis
GGAAAATAAGAGAACTAGCAGGGTAGCCCCAGTAAGGAGCCCACAGCAGCAGAGAGTGAAGTGACTAGGGTTCAGTCAGAGGCAAGTTTGCTATCTGATAAAGACAGATCTGGTTTCAGACAAAAAGAGGATATTGATTCTTGGAAAGGAGCAGTTGTCAAAGAGGGGGTTAGTCCAGGTAAGTTTATCAGAAAAATGTTTGTTCACCCGGAGCTACACATTTTCTTTATCTTTGCTGATCAGCAAGGGAGAGAAGTTTTCAGTGTCTCAGTGTTCAATTCATGCCCATACCTTCTGTTTACTTTTTGGACTGCAGACTTGATTAAAAAAGAAACCAAATATTCTTTGTTGGATTACAGGAGAAGCACCCACTGCCTCAGCAAATCTGCCATAAAGTTAATAAAGGAAATGGTACTGCGCAAAGTAGTATAGTTGCTTTTCTAACTGTATGTCTATTCTGGAGAAAAAAATGCAGCTGCCTCTAAATCCTTATTATATAAAACCTTGGATCATATGCCACATGTTTGACCCAGGCTTCCTGTTAGCAGGACAGCTTTCTGCAAGATAAATATGGAAACTCCAGCTGTAAGATTAATACAGAATGAAGAAATATACTTAAAGTCTTGGAGAGGTACAAATGCAGGACCCCCTCCCATGCAATCAAAAGCAGGTTGCAAAATAGTCCCCTAAATTTCCTGGGAGGAAAAAGCAGCACCTTTGAGCTTTTTCTTCATTGCCAGGAGGTAATCTGACAGAATCAAATATGTCAGTAAACTAATTTACATCTGCTCAGTATGTATCAAAACAAAACTGAGCTTTCCTATAGATCCTTATTTCAATTGGCTAGTTTGAAATCAGAATAGCAACAGTTAATTACATTCTTTGCAGTCTTGCAACCACTTTCAACTGAACATCTCCAAGCACTGTATAAACATGAACATGAACAACGTGTGCCCCCGGAGGCTGTGGGGGACACGGTGACCGCCCGCAGGTGGTGGTGGAAGCAGCAGCAGGGGCATGGTGGCAGCGAGCAGGGAGCTCCCGTAGGCAGCTGTGGCAGTGCTGGCAGTTGGGGGAGGGAGGGAGGCGAGTGCTGACCAGTGGTCAGTGACCACCCGCAGATGCTGCCATCAGTGGTGGTGGCAGCCAGCGGCGATCAGCGACCACCTGCAGACACCACTGGCAGCATTGGTGACACTTCTTTCAGGGGTTGCACTAATCTTGGGGGTGCACGTGCACCTGCATGCACCCCCTATGCATCGCCAATGAACATGAATTTGATAAAATGGGTCTCTCATAATTTAAATAGTGTGCCCAGCACACATGGACATCTTCAAAATGAGAATCATGTTCTGATAAACAAGATCCTCTCAGTGCCATCAGAGAGGTGGGAAATGGGAAATTCCAGCTCATCACCACCCAAGAAGTCTGTTTCTCTGCTCCCCACTATTTTAAATATTTGGCATGGTTTTGGCAAGTTTTATTTCCCAAACACATGATAAGAGCAAGCAACAAGAAGAGCAATATTATTTTAAAATACAATTTTAAAGCCCATTTTTATGTTTCCTGATCTGCTTTTTCCTGCTTGACCTTTTACATGAAGATAGGGTAAGCAGCCCATTAAGCTTGCCAGTTGTATATTCTTGGGTTTTCTTCACACACAGATTTGGACTTTAGGAGAATGCCAGTTATTTTGTCTTCAGGCTTTCACTTCACAGAGAAAGCATAGCTGGTTGCTTCTTCCCACTGACACAATATCTTTGTTAGCTTAAAGAATGTTTACTAAGTAAAAAAAATATGGCCCCTTTGCTGAGTGACACAATGTTGGGGACCAGTTTCCCATTCAGAGCAAAATGGGTTACCTGGAGTCAGGTATATGAGAGGAAGTACCGGGGCTGAAGGAAAGCCCCAAGGAATTTGCATGGCAAACGCTCACATAGTCCCACTGGGGAGGTGAGTAGGCCAACGTGTTTCCAGAGCACATGCTCCCTCTGGATTGGTGGAAAGAGCAGAAAGGTACTTCTTGCCTCGGAGAGGGGCAGCCTAGGGAGGATGGCAGTCAGCAGAGCAGACAGATGCTAGAGGTCTTCTTCACTGAACGTGTCCAGTGGACAACTGCAGGGGTAGCAAGCCAGCATACTGGCCAAGGTGGTCAGAGGACCACCAAAAGGTTCCAGCATGCGCCACACTGAGAAGCCACTCCAGGACAGCCGAGGGAGGATTACAGCAGTGGAGAAAGGACTCAGAAGCTGGTGAGAATGAGAGAAAAAGAGAGAGAGGAAGAGCAGCCAGCTCATGAAGGGTTGTGAGTTAAAGGGGCAGTACCTGCTTTGCTTGGTCACTTTCTCTCCCCTTACTGTCTTTTCTTCTTTTTGTATTTGAGAGGGTTGTGTTCCCCCTCAAGAGGCTAGGAAGGCCACCAGAGGGAAAACCTCTTCCCCAGTGAAGGTGGTGGCCCTGACCTGAGGTAGTTAAGGCAGGGCAGGACTCACAGTAAATTGATCTTGAGCCAGCTGACCCCTCGACAAGGAAGACATTAATTTAGCTGGATCACCCCTATGTACTCTTGAAGAACCCAAGCCCTTGGATTAGCCCAAGACCCAAGAAAGAATTGTTTTAATTTTCTTTTCTGTTGGATTAATTGATGAATTCCGTGGGGAGGGGTGGTTTTGATATGAATAACCCTGACATTTGGGATGAACTGTTATTGGTAGAGGGCCCAAAGGACATTGGTTGGACTGGCAGGCATTAACTATCCCAAGATCTCAGGATGAATTGATGTGAGGCTGAAGCCTTACAGACCCTAAATGGGCTGATCCATTGATGAACCTGAGAGTCTGTAGTGAGTTGATTCTGGGACAAATGTAGCAATCATGAAAGAGAGAATTTAGCTCATAAACTTGGTACAGTGAACAACAGGTAATGACCAGCAATAGCCTCAGTTGATGCAAGCTACAACTCTGACCCATGTCACCTTGGAAGAGCTAAGGATGGGATTTAAGGGGAAGAGGAACCCCATGAAGAAAGCCCTCCATGAAGGACCTGGTGCAATTGTCATCCATCCTATGTCCAACTCCCAATAATAAAAGAATATCCATCAAGATGTGGCAGGCGAGAGTAGAACACCTGAGGTAGGCAGTGACAGTACTCCCCAGATCCTCCCAAAAGCACATGCAAGGAGGGTGTCAGGCAGGCGGGGTCCTGGCTTTATAATATTCATGCACAACAAGATGTTTTCTTAATAAAATTGTTTATAACTCTTATTTCCTTAGCCAGTGATAGCAAATAGCACATAGGCAATTTCCTTATTGTAGAAACCTCTGATTGGCACCTTGGCATTGTCCCCAGAAACAGCTGCTATGTACCTATTTTTATTCCCAACAACTCTACCCTATACAATATTCTCTGTGTGTCTGCCTCTGCTCTATTATGCGTTCCCGCACCACCCTTGCCTGGGCAGTTGATCTGGTTTGCCGGGGACCTACGTGTGGACCCCAGAGGGTACCTCGGCTGTTGTCAGGGAAACCCCCTAACTTTCCTGCCACGACTTTGAATGGATCCTCAGTGGAGGGGGTCCCCTTCGAGGAAGCCTCCAGGGCCGTTACGCTCCTCCGCGGGCGCTCACGGGGCTCCAACCTCCCCTACACCCCGGCCAAGCATCACCCTTTGAGACGGGCCTCCAAGCCTGCTTTCAAGGCTAGCCCCTTCTGGTTTCTCCCCTGATCTTCATATAGCCCCTTGGTAGCAATCCCCCTGAGTCCTGGCCAGGCTCCAGCAGGAGGGCTAGGAGGCCCTCGGGTTTCAGGCTCGACTTCCCCGGTGCCCTTAGCCTTCAGTGCCTACTGGCAGTGGCTCCCCATACGCCCTTGCCCAGAGCTAAGGGCTCTGCGGATCTACCTTAACAAGTGGGACCATGGCACTTGCCTTGATCCTCAACCCCTATTCCCAGAAACACCTGACGTGACGTGAAGTGAACAAACCCACCACCGTGACTGCCGGTAAGGCATAACCGCAAGGAGAGAAGGGAAGGAGGACCAGAAGGAAAATAGAGTACCCCTCCCCATGGGAACTCTTTGCACCCCTAGTGCCTCAGTTTCCCTAGGCCAGGGCACCGCCGAGTCGGGGCCCATGCTCTCGCCCCAACTGGGGCTCTTTTCTCTCTCTCTCCAGGCTCTGCTTCTACTCGGGGTTGTAGACCCCATCGCATGAGGTCAGAGGTCTCCAGTTGGCTCTTCCAGGGGTCACTGTGGGTCCCTCTCCTGGCTCCCTCAATCCCTGCCGGGCTCTTCCAGTTAGGGGTTCCCACTGCTCCCGCTGCAGCTATCACAGCTGGTGTTCCTGCCAGTTTCCCCTCCGGTGTCTTCAATCGCTGTCGTTCCTCGGCTCAGGGATCTCCCGTAGCTCTCACTGCTCCTGCTGCTGCAGTAGCCACTGCTGCCACCTCTGCCGGCCTCTTTGCTGGCATTTCCGGTCCTCGGCGGCCCTTCAGCACCTTCAGGGCTGCTCTTTATCTCCGCCGGGTGGTGTCTCCTCCTGACATCACCCAGTCCCAGCTGGATATAAGCGCGGCTAATGAACCACGCGGGAGGTTTCCCAGCGTGTGCTTCCTTGTTCCTCCTGGCCCCTACAAGAGGTATGTTGGGGCTTTCTTTTCTTTCTATTTTCAACTGGGGTTTGCCTGTAACCACGGCTTCCCCCTCTCCTGGTCCTGTGCCCCTGGGATACTCTGCTACACAGAACTGTTGCCCAGTCTGCCCCAATTACTGAATTTCACACGTGGGAAATCCCTATTCCAAGGCTACTCAAAGAGATGGCTAAAATGACTAAAAATGGGACCCCAAGCTTCTCTTCATTCATGGAGCTGTTTTACGGCACAAATTAATCTGAGATCTTCAATTGCCAGACAAAGAAAAACACTTTAACCCACAGTATCACCTTCATAACTCTCTGGGTAGAGTCACCACATGAAATATTTAGCTCCTTCTGTGAGGCACTTCCTCCTGCATGCTTCTACTTCAGTGACCCTAGCAGGTAAGCCATTAGCACCTCCTGTCCTAAAAATGGATATTCCATTCAGTTATAAGAAATATCTGTCATGCTTTCACTCTTGCCATGACTGTGAATGGTGCGGGTAGAAGCTATCATTTTAATATTCACTAGCTGTAAATCTGATCTAATAATGTATAATAATTTAATACACAGGAAAGGAAGCACAACTTTTCATTAATGACATAACATTAACAAAACAAAAACTTATAAAACAATAGAACATAAGAACTGCCATTTATTGGGTCAGACCAATGGATGCTGAAAGGGAGATTGAGCAGGGCTTTTTCCACGGTTCCTCTCTCACCTTCAGCTTCCAGCATTTAAGATCTAGGAAGTCCTGAGGCAGAAGCTGTACCCCTAACTCCCATGCTTTCTAGCTACTAATGCCCCTTTCCTCCAAGAATTTGTCCAATATCTTTTGGAATCTAGCTACACTGACAGCTTCCACAACATCTGGTTGCAATGAGTTCCACATCTTAATTACCTGCTGTGTAAAAAAGGACTTCCTTTTGTTAGTTTTAAACTTACTACCTACTAGTTTCATTTTGTGACCCTTAGTTCTTGTACTGTGAGATACAGTAAATAATAAATCCTTATTTACTTTATCTTCACCAGTTAGTATTTTGAATACCCTTATCATGTCCCCCCTCCAGCATCTCTTTTCTAAACTTAACAGGCCTATTCTCTTCAGTCTGTCTTCATATGGAAGTCCTTCTATACCATTAATAAATCTTGATGCCCTTCTCAGTACCTTTTCTAGTTCTATTATATCCTTTTTTGAGGTGTGGGAACCAGAACTGGGTGATTCAAGGTATGGATGCATCATGGACCTATTACAGAACTTGCCATAGAACATAGATCTATAATAGTAATTTCAAAAGTCGTTGCTCTCCCCACATGTCCATAAGGTAAGCAATATGCTTCTTGTCTCAAAGTAAGTCATCCAACTCCTTCCATAAACTTTGTTATGAGCATACCCCAACTTACCTAGGAGTCACATTAGACCACGGGTAAGCAACATTTTTTGGCCGGAGCGCAGGAAAAACCCACACAATGTCTACCTTGGAAGGGGCTGGAGTGCCAGCATGCCAGAAAAACAAAATGAGGGCAGGGGATAGCTGGCAGGAGGCACTGCGTATTAGCATAGTTAATAATCATAAATGTTGCTTTTACGGTAAATACCAGATTTTCTAAAAATTGTAAACCTGGTGACAATAAATAAAACTTCTGATACTCCCTTTGATCTTGTGTATTTCTTTTGTGTGGGTCCCCCCACAACAGCCCACCAGCCCTGCTCATGCCTCTTGTCCCCACCCAAAGCCCCTGCCCCCCACCACTGCTCATGCCCCTTGCCCCCCACCCAAAGCCCCTGCCCCCTAGCCCAGGCTCCGTGGCTATCTGCAGCTACCCAGAACCTGGGCTGGCTGCAGCCAGGAGGCTGCAAACAGCTGCTGCCTCCCCACCCCGGCCCCAGCTGTCTCACAGCCCCAGGCTCCAGGAAGGCAGCAGGTGCTAGCACTGAGCCCATTGGGGTCGGGGCCAGGGTGGTGAGGCAGCAGCTGTTTGCAGCCTCCGGGCTGCAGCTGGCCCAGGCTCTGGGGTAGCTGCTGCAAGCCACAGGGCGTTGGCTGCTTGCAGCAGGGCTTGC
Organism: Alligator sinensis; assembly: GCF_000455745.1. Classification (NCBI taxonomy): domain Eukaryota; kingdom Metazoa; phylum Chordata; order Crocodylia; family Alligatoridae; genus Alligator; species Alligator sinensis. Next base: position 407,413 of record NW_005842527.1, read on the forward strand.
AGCCTCCTGGCTGGCAGTAGCTACCCAGAGCCGGGGCTGGTGGTGGCATGCCAGTGAAAATGGCCTCAGTTGCCATGCTAGGCATACGTGCCGGGGGTTGCCAACCCCTGCATTAGACCATTCCCTCATCTATCACATTCAGAAGGTCAGCAGTAAAGTCTCTGCATGGATAGCTGCTTTAAGATGTTTAGCCAGCACAACACGGGGTGCCATCTTGGTTTACACCAAGATAACTTCATCCATATTAAGCTATGTACAGACATTCAAAAAACTGGGGGAGGCATTGATTTAAATTTTGCAGTTTTCTCTATGTGGCCTAGTTTAAATTGGGAGTGAATAGTATGCACATTTGCTCTTGCATTGGGGGTGCTGCAGGCAGCCTGAGCTGGCTGAAGCCCACAAACATGAGGGGGCTCTCCTGCACTGGTGATGTGTAGGGGGTGCATGAGGATGCGTGTGCACCCCCTGAACTTGCCAGTGCACCCCCTGTGAAAAGGCACCATCAGTGGCATCTGTGTGCAGTCTGTGAGCACTGCTGGCCCTCGCCGATGCTGTCAGTGGCGTCTGTGGGTGGTTTCTGACCGCTGGTTGGCGTTCGCCACTGCCTCCGTCCCTGTCACCGACAGCACCATGGCTGCCTGCAGGAGCTCCTCATTTGCCGCTGCCATGTTCCCACTGCCAACAGCACCACTGCTGCCTATGGGAGCTCGCCGTGCCCTCCCAGCCTCCAGGGGCATGTGGCGTTCATGCTCTCCTGCATGCCTCCCAGTACACCCTGCAGGTTCCTTGGACTGCCAGAGACTGCTGAGCACAGCTGAATACCTAGGCTACCCCTGATTGGCTGCCAGGCACAGGCAATCAATCCCCTCCCACCCACCACGTCACTGGAGACCCTCCCCCATGCCGTGCCCAGAGGCTCCTATGAAAGCCCCAGAGTGGGTGCCCTCCCTTGTTAACTGCTCATGCCTCCATGTGCTCCATGTTCTGGCCTTCCTGCACCCAGCCCTAGTGCTCCAGTTCCTGTGCCTAAGCACACAGACCCAAGAGCTATGGCATGTCTTGCGTTTTATTCTGCAGGACTCTTGCTAGAGGCTGCGGGACATGATGCATGGGCTTGTCCACCTTGCGAACCCACAGGAGGTGGTTGCCAGCTTCCGCCACATGGGCTTCCCCAACTGCATGGGGCCATGAACAGCACCCACATCCCCATCCTTTGCCTGTTCCAAGGCACCTGGGAATTCATTAACCTCAAGGGCTACTTCTCCACTGTCCTGCAGAGTGTCTGCAACTCCCCCCTTCCCCAGATGATAGAGAATAGGTCTTCATCCCTCCTCTCACCATCAAAGACCCAGTTTACCCCCCTGCCTTGGCTCACAAGGCCCTACTTGGGGCAACTGGACTGCCAAAAGGAGTACTTCTAATATTGCTTGAGCAGGTGCCACATGACTGTGGAGCGTGCCTTTAGCCACTTTAAGACACACTGGTGGGCTCTCAGCACATGCCTTGAAGTGGAGGAGGAGAACCCTTTGCACCTTATTGTCTCTGCATGCATCTTCCACAACATTTGTGAGACCAGGGGAGAGGTCTTCCATGAAACCTGGGCAGAGGAGGCACAGCACATAGGCCAGCCATGAAGCCCTGGCTGACTACCTCCTAGCCAACTGGGAGTGCTTCCTGGGAGTGATGAGTAGAGGTAGAGGTTTTCAAGTCTCTGAGTGCCCATACCCTGACAGCAGGCAATGGAGCTCCTGACCCAAGCTTCCCTGACCCTACATCTCAGGTGGCACCACCCACAACCCTGGCTGCCCAAACACTGTTTCTACACCTCCCCACAAACCCCACTTCCCTGAAGGGCACAGACTGGGATGCAGAGGAATGCAGGATGAGGAAGAGATGTGCCTCTGTTTCAGGGCCGGCCCATCCTATACTGTGAAACCTGTGGCCACAGGGGGCCTTGCAGCTAAGGGTCCCCTTGCGCAAAGGCAGCGGAAGTTGGGGGCTAACAGGGCTCAGCCCTCCCAAACACAGGGCAGCAGCAGGCATTGCCTTAGGGCAGCCCAGCCGCAAGGTCCTACAGCAGGGACGGGCATAGTGAGCTACATTATGCAATCACAGAATCACAGAATCATAGAAAATGAGGGTTGAAAGGGACCTCAGGAGGTCATCTAGTCCAACCCCCTGCTCAAGGCAGGATCATCCCCAACTCTATTATCCCAGCCAGAGCTTTGTCTAGCCGGGTCTTAAAAACCTCCAAGGATGGAAATTCCAAAACCCCTCTGGGTAACCTGTTCCAGTGTTTTATTACCTTCCTAGTGAGTACATTTTTCCTAATATCTAATCTAAACTTTCCTTGCTGCAACCTGAATATGGTATAGCTGTATAGAAGTAGATATTGCTTAGTAAAGCACACAAATTGGAGAAATTTATTATACATAACTTTAAATATGCACCTCTAAAATGGGATTTAGCACTCAACCCCTAGCACAAGAATTGTATTTACTCATGTTAATCTGAAGTCAGGCAGAAGGCAGGTATATTTTGTGATATATGGACTAATTATATTTTACTTTTATAATTATATATTATTACAGACAAGAACTATAGGACAGACTACTTTTTATTAGCTTTCAACAGCATGTAACCAGATAAGTAGTTTGTATTTAGTTCTTACCTCGCATTTTATTCCACTCATGTGCTTCTCCTAAGCAATTTGCATCATACTGGTATTGTTCATTTTTATAAAAGTAATCATCAGTACTGAGAATAATTCCACCTGGGTTATCCTCTAGCAAATTCCTATGAAAGATGACATTAAAGCAACATTTTTTTTCTTCAGTGTTTGCCTCTACCTATTAAATACATATGCAGGATTGCAGCCAGCCCAGCCGCAGGCAGGTAAGTTTCTTTTAATCCCTTTTTTTATTTCCATGGGCTGTCAGAGAGGACAGATCACAACCCCCACAATGCAGGAGAGAGTGGGGTAGGGGAAGGGTGAGTCATTCACCCCTGCCCTTGGCCCACTCCCTCCTGCACTGTGGGGATTGTCCCACAACCTGCTGGCCCAGTCCCCATTCACCGTGACTGGGGCCCTGGCCCAGCTGGGTTGTGGGACAATCAGAGCCCGGAGGCTCCTCCAGAGGTGTGGCACCAGGCAGCCAAGGCAGGGAGGGCACATGGCCCCCTGATCTTTGCACATGGCAATGCCCGCCACTTTTGAAGTGGTGGCATTGAGGTGCAGAGACATTGAGCAGGGTCTGATCCTATCTCGCAGCTGTGGCCTGCCCTGGTGTGGCTGCTGGGGCTGGGAGGCAGTGTGGCCAGAGCCAGGAGGCAGCCATGGCCAGAGCAGCATCCAGGGTTCGTGTGGCCATGGTTGGGGTGGCTGGGGTGGTGCGGCACCAGGCAATGCCGCTCTCCCTCTTGGCCCTTTCCCCTCCCCCCTCAGACTTTCCCATGGGGGGAGGTGTGTGCGTGCACACACATGCTCAGCCCCCCCCTCCCCCCATTTTGTTTTCTTCCTCCATCTATGCCCCTGCGTCTGGCCACTTGCCACTGCTGGCTTCACATCTGGCCACTTGCCATACCCCCCGCTGCCGCTGGCTTCTTCGGGGCAGGGGCCCCAAAACTATTCCTTGCAGGGGGCCCCAAAAATCCTAGGCCAGCCCTGCTTAGTTTGCAGTGTTGCAGTTGCCAAACTTTTCTTGTTTTTAATAAGGAAAACCTGTTGAACATTGCCCACGTCAGAACTTGGTCCCTCTTCCCATTGCTAGAAACCAGTAAACCTTTGGAGGGGGAAGAGGAATGGGGGTGGGGGTAACTGCCAGGACTTGGACCATCTCTGGGGCAGGCAGGGACTGATCATTCCAGGAAATGAAAGTGGAGCTCTTATACCGTCTCCTCAGTCACGCCATCCTTCCCTTACAGATGAGACATTTCAGTGCTTTGTCCATACAGGAGTGGGACTTCACTCCCAACAAAAATAAAATAAAATGAAGTCTACTAAATATATATCTGCAGGATGCATTTGTTTCTATTAAAATAAGAATCTTTGTCTAAGTGTTCAAAGAGGGAGAAGCATTTTTCTAGTCACTGATTCAAAAACTTTATTTTATTTTTATTTTATCTTATTTTTGTAAGGAATTACTACAACTCCACCCTCTCTGTTATATCCCTCTTGGCTGGTTATGCACATATCTGTCTAAGTATTGTCCTGCTTCTTTTCCAGGTAGTACCTTTGCCTCATCATTCACTGTACATGGCAACCTACTATCAGCATCTGTTTTACTGAAATTCAGAATTAAACATAGATTTCATAGACATTAGGGCTGGAAGGGACCTCAGAAGATCATTGAGTCCAGTCCCCTGCCTGAGGGGCAGGAAGTCAGCTGGGATCATAGGATCCCAGCAAGATAAGCATCCAAATTTCTCTTGAAGGTGTTCAATGTAGGTGCTTGAACCACCTCCGATGGCAGTCTGTTCCAGACCTTGGGGGCTTGGACAGTAAAGAAATTCTTCCTTATGTCCAGCCTGACATGGTCTGGCAGCAGTTTATAACTGTTCAACCTCGTTATCCCTTGGGGCGCTCTGGTTTCATAGTAGGTAGGGTCAGGAGGGACCTGAACAGATCATCTAGCCCGACCCCCTACCACAGGCAGGAATGAATGCTGGGTTCACAAGATCCCAGACAGGTGATCACCCAACCTCCTCTTGAATTTGCCCAAGGTAGGGGTGAGGACCACTTCCCTGGGAAGTTGGTTCCAGATTTTGGCCACCCTAACTGTAAAATATTGCCTTCTGATCTCTAACCTAAACTTATTCTCCATCAGCTTATTACCATTGTTCCTCGTCACCCCAGGTGGTGCTGGGGAACACCAGCAAATAGGCTCTGCCTATTTGCTGTTGATCTCCCCTGATGAGTTTGTAGGCAGCCACCAGGTCCCCCCTCAGCCTCCTCTTGCTGAGGCTGAACAGGTTCAGGTCCTGCAGTCTCTCCTCATAGGGCCTGTCCTGCTGCCCTTTCACCAAGTGGGTGGCCCTCCTCTGAACCCTCTCCAGGCTGGCCACATCCCTTTTGAAGTGCGGCGCCCAGTACTGGACGCAGTACTCCAACTGCGACCTGACCAAAGTCGCATAGAGGGGGAGTATCACCTCTCTGGACCGGCTTGAGATGCACCTTTGGATGCATG
>NW_005842527.1:413146-413743 GCF_000455745.1 Alligator sinensis
ATCTTCCCGAGCACCGAGGTGAGACTTACAGGCCTATAGTTACTTGGGTCCTCCTTCCTCCCCTTCTTGAAAATTGGGACCACATTAGCCAGTTTCCAATCCCCTGGTACCAGATACCGGTGGTCACCGCTGATAAACTTATAGGTGGCCATCAGATCACCCCTGAGCCTGCGCTTTTCCAGGCTAAAGAGCCCCATGGCTCTCAGTCCGTCATCATAAGTTCTGTTTTCCTAACATCTGATCATGCACGTGGCTCTTCTCTGGACTCTCTCAAGCTTCTCCACATCCTTTTTGAATTGTGGGGCCCAAAACTGGATACAGTACTCCAGCTGCAGCCTCACCAAGGCTGAGTACAAGGGCAGAATGACATCCTGGGATTTGCTTGAGAAGTATCTATGGATGCAAGCCAGCGTTTTGCTTGCTTTACTAGTCACAGCATCTCATTGAAGGCTCATGTTCATCTTGTGGTCAATGATGACTCCCAAGTCTCTTTCTTCCGTAGTGCTAGCCAGCGTAGTACTGCCGAGCCTATAAGGATGCTGCAGGTTTTTCCTCCCAAGGTGGAGAACCTTGCATTTTTCAGTGTTAAACACCATC
>NW_005842527.1:414573-422520 GCF_000455745.1 Alligator sinensis
TGCGAAGGATTCCCCGCCATTCACATGCAAATTTGTGTCCCACTATTGGCTGTTTCTAAATTATTCCCACGTGCCGGCTAGTGATTGGCTTGCTAGCCGTATAAGAGGCTTGAGCAGTTTCCACCCAAGTTGGAGGAGGAGGACTTCACATCCATCTCGTAAAGAACTCTAAGCGCGCTGTGCAGCCTAACAAACTCCGCGTGTGCCTTAGAGGAGGATACAGGGGCCTGATCAAACTCTAGCCTCTCCCCGTCGCCGCATGATCCCTCGACGTACCCCACCCTGCGCGCTCGTGGAGAGTCACCTTTTGGACTCTCATTTCGGTCGGTCCACGGAGCCTAGCAAGCTCCGTGAGTGGTATCCAGAGCTCTGTTCGTGTTCGTTTAGCGGAGCCTAGCAAACTCCGCTCGTGTGTCTTCGGTGTAGCCTAGCAAACTCCACGTGTGTGGTTTTTTTTGTAACTGCAACTCAAGAAAGTTTTCCTGCCTGCACCACGACCATCTACGGTGTAAGTAAAATAATCTTTAATCAACCTCTACGCGTCTGTGCCTAATTCTGGTCCGCCGTGCCGACCTTTTCCCCGGCCCACGTGCCCGGGCTGCTGGCCACAGCCCCTCGGCCCCGACAGTATCCAGCTTCTCAAGGTGTTCCTTCACAAGGTCAGCATTAATGGAGAGCAGGGTATCCCCCTCACCCGGACCTCCCTGTCCCGTAGTGGGCATGGGTGTCCCATGGGATTGATAAAAGACCGATGCAAAGTACCCATTTAATAGGTTGGCGTTTTCCTGGGAGTCAGTTGTCTGATGTCCCATCTGGTTTAGCAGGGGTCCAATGTTGCCTTTGCTTTTCCTCCGGCTCCCCACATAACTGAAAAAGGACTTTTATTGTCCTTGATTCTCAAAGCTAGTTGGAGTTCAGTTGCAGCCTTGGCTTTCCTGGTTTGCTCCCTGCAGGACCAGACCAGTGCAGAATATTCCTCCTTGGAGGTGAACCCCATCCTCCATCCTTTGTAGGACTTTCTATTTAACCTCAGGAGGTCTGCTACATCCCTGGAGAGCCAAGGGGGCTGCTGTGCCCTCTTGCTGCCTTTTCTTCGAGATGGAATAGATTTAGCTTGTGCATTGAGGATCGCTCCCTTGAGGAGCACCCACTCTTCCTGAACTCCCCTCCCCCTGGGGCTGTGGTCCCTTAGGGGACATTGGCACAATTAAGAACAACATTATGGAAAAGGAGTGTTACAGAGCAAAATACATGGACACATGAAAAGCCAAGGTCAACTATTGCCCATGAAATTAACTATTTCCCATGATTTTGTGAGTGTCCAAAGAATATTACCAGTCCCCTAGGCATAATGTGTTTTCTGTTGCCAATTACAGAACAAAGAACTACTTATGGTGATAGTGTAAGACATGCAGCACAATTTTGAAACACACAAACCATGAACCAATATTCAAAATATATTCATTTGCCCATTTCTGATAGGTTGGATAACATGGTTTTGTTTCTGGTGCATGGATAGAGCACTTCCAGCAGCTATATTCTTGTATTCAAATTTAAAATGGAGCTTCTCTGAATACTAACACCTGGAGCTGACAAGCACTTCCACTAATAAAGCTTATTTACTTGGGCATTTGTGGAAATCAATTGCAAGTGGGACATGAACATATGCTTATGTGGTAGGTGCAACCAACCACATTGGCACTAGCTATAAATTCTGACAGCTAATTAATTCGCTCTCCTCTTTCCTCTTTTAATTGTAACATCTTCAGTTATCTGTTTATGCATTTTCCAGACTTGTTGCTAACACAGACTAGTCCAGACAGGTTAAGTTGCACCCCTTCATCTCCACTTCCCTCCTCCTATTATCTCCTACTCTACCTGATAGTATCTTAGAACTCTACCTTACTTAGATAGGTTTCCAGTACCTTTTACGTATCATGTGAGCCTTAAAATGGTTTCAGTCCCTTTATGAAAAATTCACTATCAATGTCACTAGGTATCAATTCACTACCTAGATGACATGATTCAATGTTATATTTAAGCAGTGACATGGGTTCTTGAGAAAAGGCCAAATCTGATATCACTTTTCATTAAGTGTTTGAGAATGTTAAAGTGAGTAGAGGCATTGGCGGAACTGGAAAAGGAATATCCTGTAATTGCCTTTGAGGCTACAAAAACAGCAGCAGGACAGGAAGTGTGTCACATGAAAGCACGTCTCCTCCAGACAGCATCTATACAGGTGACAAAAGAAATTTAAAATAAATGTTTATGCCACAGGAAACAACAGGAATACAGGAACTGTTCTGCATAACGTCAGGGAAGCAAATGCACATTGTGGAAGATGGCTCCAATTTCAGCTCCTTAGCAATTTGAAGTCTCTTAAAGGGTACTGGGAAAGGGAAGCCTACTGTCATTGCAACAGGCACACTGCATCAAACTGTTTCTTCTTTGTGCTTCTCTGCACATCTTTGTTACTTCTTGCCCACTGTTGCTCAGAACATGCCCAAATAATGACGTGTTCTGGTATTCCTACACCCGTCCTGGATATGAGTAACTTTAATGTCACCCTATCTAAAGTGTCTCTAAACACAGCCTTACCCCAAGCAGTTTCTATTTACTTAAATTGATCCTTATCTGAGTCTGTGGCCATAATGTGTTCATAATCACTATCTTGGTATATGGAGAATCTGAGAGACTTGTTATTAAAATCATTACTGTATGTTTACAGAGTTGCTATATTTTAGTAAATGAAACCCTATGTAGCTTTTTATACTACACTCCTTATCATTATAGTATTTGAGCAGCCTACAAATTCTAAAGAAGCCTGGAGGATCGTAGTGACAGATATGTTATTAGGCATTTAAAAGCACCTAATAATGCAGGTGAAATCCTAGTGAGGTTTTCTAAAGGACCTAGAGCCCTAACAGTCACTAAATACAATGTGAGCTACATGCCTAGCAACATCTGGAAATCTCACTATGCTTTTAGCTGCATCTTAGACAACTAAATTCCTTTGAAAATCTGCTCCGATAGCTTGCCCACACCATTTCGGTGTTGCGCTCAGCACTGCTGGCAGGAAGCATGCTGCATCTACTTCCTCCCACTTAGCACATAGCAAACCTCAGAAATGAGGTAGCATGGTCTCAGGTGGGCTTCTGGGCATGCATTCTAAGAGAGTTTTTAGCAGCAATCCCAGGCACAGCCCAGAGGCACTAGAAACAAACCATGGGCCAATGTAACAACTTGTACATAACACTCTTAAAGGTATCCACACATCTTCCTCCTTCAAATACAACATATCCCCATATAATACTAACATTGACAGTTTAGTTCAACCCGTAGTTAAAGCACATTTTAAAAGGTCTCAATTAGTCTCTGTGTTGGCTTTTTAGCTCTAAGTGATCTTCTCAGTTTCTCTGCATTCTCTATCCTTATTGTTTCAGTTCTTGTTTGGCTTCCTTGTTCAGATGTTTCTAATTCTGTGTCATTTTCAGTCTTCTCATTCATTTCTTGCTTTGTTTCCTTTGGTGAATCTTGTAATGCTGCTTCTTTTTTCTCTCCTTTACAAGCTGCAAGTCTCATCTGTTCCTTCTCAACACCTGTCCTGCTGGTGTGACTACTTTATAGGATCTGGAAGCTACTTGATGGGAAACTAGTGCTTTTTGTTTTAACATTTGTCCATATGAAATAAGCACCATATCTTTGTTGTGTAGTTGTAACTCCCTGGAACCCCTGTCATAGTACCATTTTTGTTTGTATTTGTTGAATTTTTTTAATGTTTTCATGTCTTGCTTTTCATTCTGATGTGCATCATCCACAAGATTGGCAGCCTAGTTTTGTGTTTCCTGTTAAACAGCATTTCTGCTGGGTACAATTCATGTTTCATGGGTGTTGCCCTGTAATTTAAGAGTGACAAGTAAACATCGATGTGTGAATGTGTAGCTTTTTTCAACAATATCTTCATTATTCTTATTCTTTATTTATTTTTACTCCATTTTCCACCAGACCATTAGATTGTAGGTATTTAGGACTTGAAGGGTTGTGATAGAATCTATATCTGTTTGGAAACTCTTTGAACTCAGTACAGTTGAATTGAGGTCTGTTGTCTGTTCTCACAATTTGTGGAATCCCATGTCTAGCAAAAATCAAATTTGATGCGAGTTTGAAATGGTTTGCTGTTGTACTTTCAAGCAATGAAATTTCAGAATAGTGAGAATAATAATCCAGTACTAATACATAATTTTTGCCTGCATGCATAAATAAGTCAGTGTCCACTTGATGCCATGGAGCTATGGGTTCCTCCATGACCATTATGGGCTGTTTAATTTGTGCTGATCTCTACTTTAGGCATGTAAAGGCTTTTACAACAGCAACTTCTATGTCATTAGTTATGTTGGGCCAATACAGAGCACCCCTTGCTCTTCTTTTGCTTTTTTCAATGCCAAGATCTCACTCATGTATTCTGTTTAACATGACTTTCTTTAGCACTGCTGGAACAGGTCGTGAGCCTTTGAACAAAATGCCATCCAATAATGACAGCTCTTCCTTGAGCTGAGAGTAGGGGTTAGTTATATGTTTTCCAGGCCAACCAGCACAAATATCCATTATTACTTTTTGCAATGTGGTGTCCTGAGGAGTAGCTTCTGCAATTAGTGTTCACATTTTATCTGTGACAGGCATCACTCTTTTAAATAGATTAAGTCAAAGTCAGGAATTCTGTCATTTTCTGTTGTGTTATATGCTCTGGACAATGTATCTGCAATAGGTAGATGTTTTCCTGGCATGCACTATTTGTCTAGATCATACATTTTCAGTTGAAAGAAAAGTCTCTGTAAGCTGGGTGGTATGTTCAATAACCCTTTCTTTGCTATAGTTATCAAAGTTTTATCATCAGTTTCAGCTATCACAGATTTTCCATAGATGAATATATGAAATTTCTTGCGGCCATATCCCAGAGCTAAACTTTCTTTCTCAATTTGTGGATATAGACACACTGACTAAGAGAGTGCCTTAGATGCATATGCTACTGATCTCCAGCTATCCCCATGCTTTTGAAGTAAAGCTGCTCCATTGCCTTCTTTAGAAGTATCTGCTGATAATTTAATTGGTCTTTTAGGGTCATAGTATTTTAGTAACAAAGCTGTTATTATTTTTTCCTTCAAGTTTTTAAATTCAGCTTCATATTCATGTTCCCATGTCCACTGAGCATTCTTTTGTAGAAGTGATCTAAGGTGTTTGTATATGTTCTGCTATGTTAGATAGATATTTCCCTACGATAATTCCCTACAAAACTGATCATTCTCAGTAATCTTTGCACTCCTTTCTTATCTGTAGGGGGTGGTTTGTTTGTAATGCCTTTAACTCTTGCAGGATTGATTTGCACCCCACTCTGAGAGAGCTTCCAAGATTCGATACTACTTTGGCCCTGAATTTACAATTGTGTTTGTTCAGTTTCTCTGTGAGCTCTTTCTAGTGACTATCTTAACCTCAAGTCATGTTTTTCCATAGTATTTCCAAAAACTGATGCATCATCAATATAAACCATGGTTCCATCAAGACCTTCAAAAAATTGTTGTGCCTTTCTGTGAAATACTTCAGATGCAGAACACAATCCAAATGGAAGCCTACAAAAGCAAAACCTTCCAAAGGGCATATTGAAGGTACATAATCTAATGCTATCCTTTTCTAGGGGAACTTGCCAAAACCCAGAAGAGGCATCCAAAGTGGACAAATATTTAGCTTCTGCCATATTGCCAAAAATCTCTTCCCTGGTGGGAATGGAAAAATGCTCCCTTTTGATGTACCTGTTCATTTGATCCAGACACAATCTCAAGGATCCATCTTTTTCCCCCCTATTATGACCAGTGAATGAACCCAAGCAGCTGGTTGCCCTCCTTTTTCTATTATGTTCATTGTCAGTGTGTCCATGCAGGATACTGCCTAAATCCCCTGGTTCTCACCTGCCATGACTTTGATCTTATTAAAGAAATAGGGAGGAAAGAGATGTTACCCCGGTTAGTACCCTCGAAGGACCACGCTTGATCGAATGTCAAGATATAGGTGCTTTATTGCTCTCTCTTTTACAGGTAAACTCAGAGGGGGAGCAGTCCATCGGAGTCATCTCTGGGATTCCCTGCACTCTGAAGAGGAGGATCCCCATCAACTTAATCAGGCTGATAAATATATTGCAGCATCTCCATTCCCCGCCACTAATTAGCTCGTTAGCATCTTGTTACGGGTGATGCCCGCTTCCCCTGCCAGGCTCGGAGCCAGTGCACGGGTCTGGGCGTTTCTGTCTCCTAGCCCCACTCCCCTTTTATCTTCAGGTTTGGTGTGCTGGGTCCCTGTCTCTTCAGGGACTTGATGGGTGGCCTCCACCCGCCCCTGGATCCAGGGTTCCTTCGCTACGTCCCGGCGTGGAGCCGCAGCTTTTCCCCGTGCTGCAGCTCTGCTCCCCTCCGACTCACTGCTACTGCCGTATGCTTCAGGTAAGTAGCGAGAAGGGGTTACCAGTCCTGGGGCTCAGTCCTTGCTTGGCCCACATTGGCCCCATCGCCTGGGATCCTCCCTCCTGAACCTTCTCGGTGAGGGTCCTTAACAGTGTCTCCTTCTCTTGTGGTGCCCAAAGGCATCTTCCTCAGGCCTCTTCCTTCTTCATATTCCCCAGTCCCGAGTCCCATTGGTTCTCGGCGGGTGTGGGGCATCTCTTCCCCCTCCAGCTGTAATTACCTCCAGCTGCCAAAACCTCTCCAGTAACAGGGCCCTGTTACATTCATGTTAGCTAATATATCTAATTCGTTTTTCAGTTTCTTTCTTAGTACAAGGGGAACATTTCTTGGAGCATGTATGGTGGGAGTATTTAGTTCTCTTAATTGTATCTTGTACTCAGTTGACAGTTTCCCTATGCCAGGAAACACATAAAACTCTTCTCCTATGTTCTTGCTTTCTAGTCCCTCAATGGTATCCATTCTCTTAATCAAACCTAGAGTTTTACACGTTTGCCACCCAATAATTGGCACTAGCTTTCCTGGGACTGTTACAAACTGAATTTTTACTATATTACCCTTGTGTCTAACATGCAGTACACATACACCCTTGCTTACAATCATGTTCCCATTATATGCTCTAAGACTCACTTTCTTATTCTCATAGTACAAAGGTTTAGTTTAAATTTCTTGAATAATGTATTCTGGTATTACTTTGACCTGTGTTTCTGTATCTAATTTAAAAGTTACCACTAGTCCATTGGTGTCCAGTTCTCGGAAGAATTGACTTCTTGCATTGTGCTAATGAGAAATTTTTCCTTTCCCTCATTGTATAGAGCATGAATCTGCTGTTTCTTGTGTATTGCAAGAGTTTGCAGAAAGGTGCAGGATGCAAAGTGATTGACTCTTTTGCATTTGTTGTAGCACTTACCAAATACAGGCCATTGCATGGGTTTGTGGTAACCTCCACAGCATCTGCAGCTGACGATTGTTTCTCCACGCAATTCTCTTTGGCCTCTGCTTACTTGCTTCATAGTGAGGTCCTTCTTTCTGTATCATTTGTATGTTGCTTAGGTTTTTTCAGTCTTGTAATCCTGTCTAGTTCAGCTTGTTCTGTTTTTGTTGCCCTGTGGGGTCAGTCCAACTCTTAGGATCTCAATATTGCACTGTTAGCAGGAGGGTGTGACACAATTGCACATATACAAACACACAAATCAATTAGGTGCATACACACACACACACACACTCCCAGCTCAGGCACATACACATCCAAACTAGCCTAGGCATATGCATACCTATCACCAATTCAAGCACAAACACACTAAAAATTTGACAAAAATCAGTTCCCGCACACTCAGTACAATTACACAGATCACTAATTTGTATATCATGCACATAATGGTGTGTGTATGTATGTGTATACACACACACACACACACACACACACACACACACACACACA
>NW_005842527.1:423534-445152 GCF_000455745.1 Alligator sinensis
CTACTGCCATTGTCTCTCAAGCACCCTCATTCATCCCCATTTGTTCAGGAACCAAGTTACATAAGAGAGGTAGGTGTGAGTCATGGGTTACACAACCGGGCGTGGGGACAGGATGGAGACTAGACAAACAAAATGGAAACTTGACATGATTTATGTTAACTTACATATGTAGGCCTAAATCATATAGTACCAGTAAAACAGTAATATAGAACAGTAAAAATCAATATAAACATGATAATTATACAATATAAAGAAGGAGAAAAAACAAAACAAATACAACTTGCTATCAAAATAAAATGCTGAAGCTTATCCTATGTCTTAGCTCACTTATACTTATCTATAGGGAATAGAGAGGGAGAGACAAAGTCAGAAATGGTTGGGGAAGGGAAGGGAATGCATTTTAAAAAAAAGAAAAAGAAAAAAACTGGGGGTTTTGCTACATTTTTTCCTTCAGCTTCTGCAGCCTGGCATTTGTTATCTCAGCTGCTTGGCCCATTCTAACTGCCTTTTCCAAATTAAGCTCAGGATCCTCTAACAATCTTTTCCCGAGGCTCGAATCCCTTATACTTAATACTATTTGGTCTCTGACCATGGACTCTTTTAGGTCGCCAAAGTTGCATGTCTGGCTCAGCAGCCTGAGGTCTCTGACAAATTCCTCTATTGTCTCACATTCTTTCTGCTGTCTCATGTGGAAATTATATAGTGTTCAAAGGTTTCATTTTGTTTGAGTATACAATATTCCTTAAACTTTTTTATTACTGTGTCATAGCTTTTTTGTTCTACTTCTGACCATTGCAGGCTATTATAAAGAGACAGAGCTTCTGGGCCTTCTGTATTTAAAAACAAAAACAAAAAACAAACTACATTGAGTGGATCTTCCTTCTCTTCCTTCCACTGATTATCATATATATGGTTAAGCTCTGCTTAAATTTCTTCCAGTTTTCTGCTGCATTGCTAGACAGTTTTAATATCTGGAATTCTAAGATGCTCCATTTTTTGAGATGCTGTCTTTGATGATTTTCTGAGATGCTTTCTTTGCACCCCACTCCAGGTACCATGCATTATTTTCAAAAGATCAAGGAGTTAAATTTATAACATGATAATTCTTGTTTCTTCAGAGAGCTTTCTTAGCCTACTGATCTTCTGTGCCCTCCTACAATCCCTGGGCCAATGTAATAACTTATACATAACACTCTTAAAAGTATCCACACACAGTTTACTTCTATTCACAGGTTAAAAAAAGAAAGAATTTGGTTTCCCATAGCAGCTTTCCAGAGATGGTAAATAGGATGGGAGAGTCTTGCCTTGCATTGGCTGTGGCATCATGATTCTTCTCCACCATGGGGTATGTGTTCCTGTAAAAGTTAGAATGCTTCTGTCAGGACATATTTAAAGTTAACAGACTGATCAATGATATGTCATGATATTTTATCCACCAAGGCAGGAAGCAGGAAGTTCTGTTACAGAAGTAGATCTTCCAATATTTCCTGAAATATCCAGCTATAATAAAGTCTTGCATGCTTTCAGGTTTTTCAGAGTGCACTGATAATTCACTTCTTTGAATAAAAAAGAAAAAAATGCATTGCCAAATGTGTTAATACATTTTTTTTGGTGGTACTTTTGACATCTTATTCCAGAACCTCTTTCCTCTCTTTACTACTTGACTAACAGGAAATCAAAGACTAAACTAGAATTCTAAAATGGGAAACATTTGATGGTAGGAATGGAGCGATTAGTTGGCATCAATGACAATAGTATATTATTATGAACAAAAGCACACCCACGACCTAGATTCCTGAAATAGAAACTTGCTACAAAGCAAATGCACAGCAGCCCTGGCTAAGACTTGGTCCTGCTTAATGGAGTAATTTAAGAAATAATTTATGGTGTTTTTTGGAAGTTAGAATGTACACTGATTTATCAGTAACAGCTTGGTTTTTTTTGCTATAAGGAACATGATATTCAGCTTTGTGCTATGACTATGACAAGTTAAAACAAGTTTGGTACTAAACATGGTCAAAAAGTGTTAGGGAGGCTGGAAATGATCAAGTTTTTAATTTAAATATTCAATTTGCCTTACAGTTCATTATTATTTAATCATATTAGCATGTGAAAATATACTCTACTGTATACATTTAAATAACTGACTTAAAAGACATGCTTAAAATCATTGAGCATTTAAATTAAGGTATGTTATATATCTTATATTGGGCAATAATTTAGTGACATATGTACTGGAAGAATGTGTGTCTTGTGGGTCAGAGTTAAGCTTGTTTTCAAAAGGCTCATTACAAAAAAATCTTTTTGGCTATTCCATCTTTCTTCTCCTTTTCTTTCTGCACATGCCCTTGAATTCAAACTTCACTGAAGATATTGCAGTAAATTTATGTTTTGCCTGTGCTGACTCATAAATTTCTAGGCAATAAATCTAAAACTCTCCCACAGAAGCCAAGGAGCAAAGGTATTTCATATGGAGATGTTTTCCAACTTTCTGGAATTTTAAAGGGTTATCATTCTACAGTAGGAAAAAAATACAACAGATTTTCAGTTAAGTTGTTTTTAAGCCAAGCAGGAAAAAAATTAACAAGTGGCCTGAGCTTTGATGCTTGAATAAAAACAGCAAGAACAATGAAAATGGAAGGGCTCCTCAGTGCCAGCTATAATTAGGACAAGGAATATCTATTTGCTTGACCTACATTATGTGAGATTTCTAATTGACGGGCAACACTGTGTCCATCTGTTTGGTTTAGTTTATCACCAAAAATATTTGGCAATGGTTTGAAGTCAACTTTTATAGCATGTTGCTAAAATAGAAAAATAAAAAAAATATGGAAAAATATATAAAAAGACAGCACTTTATCCTGTGCTTTGGTGTGGAGAAATAAATCCTTACATCAGGTTGTTTGCCTGAGTCAGTATCATCATGATTTATTTTACAACTTTTTTCACTCAGCTTTTTTTTCTTGATATAACAACAATACACAATACTTTATCCTTAAACATGATCTTGTATAAGTGCCTGTTGTATTCTCTTTCACCCCCCCACCATTTCAGATCTCACGTAAAATAAAGCTTTTAATTCTGCCTCATCATCACGTTTTTATGCCAAGAAAATCCCCTGAGACCATTGTCATAGCACCTTTGACATCCCATCTCCTCCCCCTCTCCTAACAATTGGCTATTCTTATCTGAATTCATGCTTGGTTTGCTTTTCTGAATCTGCAAAGACTGGATGGCCCAGATGCTTTCTCTCCTTTACTTCTGACCAGCTTTCATCCCAGCCTCTGTCCTCTCCTGATTTATATCATTCTGAATGGCTTGGGACACAGCAGACAAAGCTAGGGCTAGAGCCCATTTCTCTCTTCTTCATAGCTTCTGTGTCTACTGAGAATGCAACAAAGGCAACAGCTGTAGAAGAGGAAAGGGAGAAGAAAGGAGAAGCTAGAGTGTTACAGATCATAGCAAGTGATCATGTTTGGCAGACGAATCATCACTAACAAAATGCTTGCAGGCAGGAGGGCTAATAGAAGCCACTGGGAAATACTCAGGCCTCCTATAGCATCATCTCCATACACAGAAATGACTGACTGTTCTGCATAAAAATAACAACCTGCCTTGCCAAGCACTCTCTCTCCCCAAGCCCCCAGCTGTTTCCACTTCCTTAACATATGTGGAACCAAATAAAGTGTTTACTGATTTCACATCCAGCTTTTTTATAAAAAAGCAGACCATGAACTGCCTGGACCGGAAGAAGGTTAAAAAAAAAAGATCAGACAAGAAGAATGGCGAAAGATAAACTAAGTCATTTAATCAGTATATTTCTAAAGGCTTTAAGGGCTTCTGGTTTAACCACTTCATTGCCAGATTTGGGTTTAGGAACAACTACAAGCTTTACCCATCTCACTGAAATTGGAGGCCCAACCCAAACAAATCTATTCCATGCACAAAAATTGATGGTAGATTTGGAGCAAGCAGTGTGCCCTGGACTGAAAGCTGTAACTAGAACTAAGCTGTTGTTTCTTCTCTAAAATCTGCACCTACCACAGCTAAGATTCAAGATGCTCTAGACAGTATTGTGGAAGTATTTGGCATTGTTTTTCTTTACCTCAGAATTCAAGGGGAACACCAATTAATAAATTATGTTGATGAGGATGATTTATACTTAGCTTTCCTGTAGTGCTCCTTATCAGTAGACTTCAAAGATAATTCATGGCTTCCTTCTTCGACACAAAGAATTTCCACAGGCATTTCTGATGGTCTGTGCCACAGTGAGGTATTGAGCTAATGGACTGGGGGGGATGACCCAATATGGTGCTTATATTCTATAACAACCCCATTCTGAACTGGTAATCTCCTGTCATTATTATTTCATAAATAGGAACACCTTTGGAGGTGTTTATTGTTCTGGATTGAACCAAGCAGAGGGAGGGATAGAACTGAGCTTGAAATGGAAGATACTCAGTCCTTGTCTGCACACAAATGTGTGGACTTTTCTATTTTGGAAGCATTAAAGCAGTAGAACCCTTCTCTGTCGAGTGGCATAAAGATGCTCCATACTATTGCTCTGCGGGGGAGGGGATAAGGTATATTGGTAGAAGGCACTTTTTTACCAGTATAATGACACCCATGGTCCAGTCTGCACAAATATAAATGTCTCCATTAAAAAAAAAAAAGACCCTGGACCCAAACAGTTATAGCAGTGGACAAACTGTTCGTAGAGCAGGCTTCTCACTCTATTTACTCAAGGACAAAAAGAAGTATACTCACTGATATTTTTTCCTTTGCAAGTATTGTTTGATGCAGCAGAATGGTTTGACCCCATGCCAATAAAGAATTGCAATTGAAAAAAAACAAAACAAAACAGAAAACCCTTGTGACTAATCATACGTTAGGGACAGATTCAAAGCTTTGTGGACTTTGCAGTTCAAGCTCTTCTCTATCAAAAATGTTAAGCGCTAAATGCTTCTAAATCCCAGAAGAGGTTTGGACATGTTTTGTTATAGGGGTTTGTTATAACTGCTTCATGTTTCCTGCCCTTAATTAACATGATTGACTAAACGAGGGAGGAAGAAAGTGAATGTTGTATTGTATTCTGTGTTGACAGCAGCTTCCCCAGAATTCCCCAGACCCCCTACATTCAGAGCCACAGGGAATAATTACTTTATCTTTTTTCTTTGGCACCTAACTGGTGATCATGTCTCTATGACACCTGCTGAGTAAGGAGGTGGGGAGGACCTAAATCTATCCCTGCCAGAAAACTCTTCCTCCTGAGTCAGCACCGTCTGTGCTCCCTCCACCCATTTGGATACAATGACACACAATCTGGTTTCCTTCCTCTATTTAGAAGTGCTGTTCTCTATTATGAGACCTACCCTCCCCATTTCATGGCAACCTTAAGCAAAATTAGTCATGTTAGCCTGGTATGTGGCAGAAGGCAGGGTAAATTTGTACCTTATAGGCTAACTAAATCAGAGAAGCATAGCATAAGCTTTTATGAGCCAAGCTCACTTCATCAGATAAAGGACATGCACATAGTGTAACATGTAGAGAGAGTGATCTGAACACAAGAGAAAGGGCAGGGAGGGAGGGACAGTGCTGGGAGGGGCAAAGTAGTAACAAACCTATAGGGACAAAGAGGTCACAAAAGCTAATCCAGGTAATGAGATAAGATCTATGGTCTTTGTTTAGACCATATTTTACATAATCTAGTCAATGGATGATTTCTTGTTTTGCAATTTCATGTTCAAGTTTCTTTTTAAAGAATTGTTGTCTAACAAAAGCTACTCTGAGGTCAGTAACGGAATGCTGCAGGAGGTTAAAGTGGTCTGCCACCGGTTTGTGGATCTTTCTGGAACTGATGTAAGATGAGGGTTCATTCATTCTTACATGTGGGGACCACCTCATCTGTCAATGTAGACAGGACAGGGTCACTGTAAGCAGGTGATCACATATATGATATTGATAGAGGTGCAGGTGAATGAACCTTGGATGTTATAATCAATGTTAGTTGGTCCAATAATTATGTGGTCTGTATGATGAGGTGGCACAGTTTACGTATAAATCTGTTGCAAGGCCTGGTGCTTTGGTAAGAATAGGAATTAGGGAGCCTGTTGCTTAACAGGGGCCATTTGAGGTTGAGGGATTGTCTATAAGCCAGGATAGGTTTGTCTCCACTAGCTACTTTGAGGTGGTTGTCCTTTTCCAAAAGGGGTTGGAAGTCATTAATAATGTGCTCAAGCTGTTCCAACTGGGGGTTATAGTTGACAACCAGAGGGATTCTGTTGTCCTTGTCTTGGGGTTTGTACTCTAGCAGGTTGGAACAAGGTCTGAGTCTGACTTTGTTGATTTGAGTAGCTACAGTTTAGCGATTGTCTTTTACTTGACCTGTTCCAGATCCTTAGAGGTATATATCCCAGTATATGGGATCAGGGCTGATTTGGTTGTAACACAGAGCTTGGCCGTAGATGATGCATCTAGTGGTGTGCTGGAGATGGAAGCTGATGGGCAGAAGGCAGCTATAATGGTTAGTGGGTTTGTGTGTGGTGGCGATGTGGCCATTGCAAATCTTCACTGTGGTGTATAGGAAATGAATATACTAGGTGAAGTAATCCAAAATTAGTTTGATGAAGGGATGAAATTTGTTAGAGTCTTGGTGAAACTTTTTCCTCTCCCATGTGCCCTTCTGCTGAAGATGTCAGTGATGTATCTTATGTACTTCAGGGAGATGAGAGGGCAGCTTCAGAGGAAACAGACTTCTAGGCCTTCTTAGTCTTCAAGGAAAACCATAAAAACCTGAGATCAGGAAGCTGTGTGCTAATATATGCCAATTAGGCTGTTGATTCCTTTAAAAATGACATGACTGCAGCAAACCTAGGTTTTGAGCTCTCCTGAGCACTTAACTACATGCTGAGCTATCTTACTCCAATTGACTTGAGCGTTCAGTTTCATAAGAAGCATTTAGAACAAACACCTTGAAGAACCAAGCCAACGAAAGTGCTTCCAAGCATACCAGAAGGCTAATGGATATGAATGAATGCCTTACACACCTTGTGACAACTGCTCATCTTTGGCAACCATTAAACAGAAGTGGTGAAAAGGAAGGACATTAAAGATAGGAAAGAAACATCCCAAAGAGTGGCCTCATGAAAAGGTATCTTGTTGAAGACACAAGAACACATTGCTTCCTAGACAGGCAGTTATCATGCATATTATTATTATTTATTATCTTCATTACCAAAGCACCTGGGCGATTAAATCATGAACCAGAACCCTATTAGGCTCATTGCTGTCTATCACAGAAGCAGGGAAACACACAAGAAGCTATACTTCCCTATGAACCTGTCATAGGTGAGGAGATTAAACATGTCAATTTAATTGGAAATTGACAAGATTAGCATGCTTACTAGGAAATTAGCAAACTCAGATATTTAGGAGCTGTATCTTCCTACCCTTCCTTCAGTTAAATTCTGATTTAATCAAGCATTGTGTTGAGTGCATTAGTGAAAAGGATGAAGACAGAGAGCTTTAAGCACTTTTATACTCCCAAACCTTGGTATCATTCAAGAGTGGCTTAAGTGAACTTCACTGATACATAGCAGGAGAAAACTTTTCCTGCCACATCTCTAGTTATGTAGTGCTGTCCTTGTTGAGAAGAATTTCTACAAATGCAAATTTGTAACACTGAGGTATGCCTACACTAAGGACCAAGTTGCACATTACACATAGCATGTCTTAAGTGTACTTAAAATTCAAGTGACAGCATATTCAAGCAGTAAAACACATGCTAAGTGTGCTCATAAAAGTAAATTTATGACTTTGTGCAAGGAGTATATCCAAATCATATTAAGTAACACACATTACCTCCATTTTGGATGGAAGAATCCCATGCACCCAGGGCTAGATTGCTTCTCGGCCTCTTGAAGGCTCAGATTAAACTAAATCTATGCTTACATGGCAAGGGAAACACTGTGACCATGGAGGTGATCTTCCTAGCAGCACCGGGAAAGACTGCTCTCCTAATATAGGAACAGTACCTGCCAAGGTAATGTATAGTAAACCTCCCACTTAGCTGCTGGAGTGGGAAGATCTTGGCTTTAAGCCCACTTTATGGAAATGGGAGACTCCTCCTGGGCTTGCCCCTGGGGCCTTACAGCTGAGGGCAAGCAAAACTTGGGGGCATCCGAACCCTGAAGCCTCCAGGCTTGGGCCTGCAAGTAGGATGCCCACCAAAGGTTTTGGAAACATCTGAAGCCCCAGATGGGGGTGGAGGATGTTTGCCGGTAGTAGGGCCACTTATGGTTGTGGACTGACTCTCAGATTTGGAATTTGTTTTGTCTAATTTGGCTTTGAATGCAGCTCTTTTTTAAAATTAAAACACAGGCAAACTAGACACATGGCTAAGGCCCTGAGCTGTAACAGGGGGACTTGGTGCTGCTCTCAATAGCAGCACAAACAGCTCGCTCCGCTCTGCTCTGCTCTGCTCTGCTCTCCTCCTGGGAGGAGAGTGCTCCTAGGCAAATACAATTATTTTTCAATTTTGACCCAGTTCTCATTCACTCACTGGCAAGTCATGATGAGCAATACAAAACAAACAAGGAGATTCATTTGCACACATCTTGCATATACCAGGACTATATAAATAAGATATTCCCCTCACTTACTCCACATTCTTCACCGTAACTCACCAGTGTGCAAGTAAGAACTGGGTTACACCTCTTTGCAATGGCAGCACCCAGAGAGGAGGATTTTCCTTTCCCTGCTGGAGCCATCCAATAAGGGCACATCTCAAAACACCACTGGAATCTACCTCAAGTCACCAAACCAAAGGGAAGATATAAAATAGTAGCACCTGATTCCAGGGGAGGTACAGGTGCAGGACTTTGGCTAGACTGAAGTCACTGCAGGCTTGACTTCAATATATTTATTGAAGGCAACCAAACTGGACCAACTGTAACTGTGTAACTTAACTGTTCATGGCCTCAGTAGCTTACATTTATAGACCTCAATGGCATTCTTAAAAATCAGGAAGTATTACATGAATTCAATGTTTAAATGACCTAAGAGTAAGGAAGGAGCTAACTTTTTTATTTACATTACCTTCTCTTGTGAGTTCATACAATTTACTTGACTGGTTTGCTCATGTTTAAGAGGAAAGGGGAAAGAATTATTCCTCTGGGGACCCGTTTCTGAACTACAGTTGAGTGTAAAACAGACACTTTATGTATTCAGTCTGGCAACAGGTAGAAGAGAACACTAGGAATTTGAATGAAAATAAGGAAGTCATGTATTGTGCATACTGATGTAAAATGTGAGATAAGCATTTTTTGGAGACAACAGCATGTAGTAAAATCATAGTGTACGCTATATAGGTCTGTGGACTTAGATCAGAAATCACTATTGCAAGTGAACTTTTGACTTAATAAGAGTTATCATGAATTTGAAAGTCTGTATTTCCTGTTGGTCAATGTCTATCCACCTGGTTAGCAGCTCATGATCTCAAGCATGATTTACATCCTTTCATGTATACCCTCCAATGACAAGCCTCCTTGCCTACCATCACTTTCACATTAGTCATAGGTCAGGTGAAAGAAATAAAATAGCTGACTTCCTTCCTATTGGGTCATACAGAAGATTATAGCTCATGAGACACCAGCTAGAACAATAAAACACACCCACAAAACTACATGGCTTAGTTCAATGCCGTCAGTCCTTCTTCTGCAGCTTCCCCCTTAGAAGAGCCATGAATTACTTGTGGGAACCTTTTAAGTGTTGTTCCATTGATCTTTTAAAAATTAATCAAAATAAAAAGCCACATTTATGTGCTGGCCAGGAGGGACACTATGAAACTTCAATGTCTCCCCAAATTAATATGTTTTATGAAATCCAAGAATAAGGTTATTAAAATAATTTTCACACATAAAGAAGATTCAAACAAAATAAATATTTTAAAATGAACAGAAATTTCTATCTAGTGTGTAAGGCCCCTGGAGATGTTACACTTAAATCATGATTAACCATGCAAGCACATCATAAACAGTAGCTCAGCCATGCGTCCATGCAATTAATGGAGCAACAGAACAGGGAATAAGCCACAAAGTTATTGCACAAAACATGTAATAACTTTGTGGCTAATTCCCATAGATCAGGGGTTGGCAATGTTTTTGGACAGTGTCAAAAACACCCACAAACTCAGCTTGTAAGATGTTGGGCTGCCAAGGGTGGAAAGTGGGGGAGCTACAAGGGGCCTGATCCTTGTTGTGGCAGTGCAGCCCTCCCTTGTCATCCGCCCCAAGGTGCGCATGCCAAGCAAAATGCTTTCATGTGCCGCACTCTGGCACCCATGCTGGGGAGCCTTAAAATTGAACATCTGGCCAGCACCATTCAGCTGATTGGTGCTCCCAGCTCCAGGAGTGTACCAGAGCCTTGAGGGGCTCTGGTTTGCTCCCAGGGCTGAAAGTGCTAGTCGGCTGATCAGCACTCCCAGCCAGGGGAGCATACTGGAGTGAAGTGCCTGTTAAACTTTGAGTGCACTCCCAGACCTGGGCACAGGGGGCACCTGGCTTGCTATTTGCTGGTGCAGGGAGAGCTGATCTCCAGTCCCCTATAGTGATCTGATCTCCAATCCCACAATAGCATCTCCTGACATGCAACTGAATGTCTGTCAGTGGCCTTTAAAGCTAAACGTGACAGCAGAAATAATATGCAAGTGAAATCAGCTACAAACCAAAGATAACTTCACTGTATTGATTTTAAATTGCGTTAAGTTGAGGAAAAAATGCATAAAGTGTAAAAAATGACAAGGTACCTGCAACTTTTTAGTTTTTATCTTTTCGTTCATACTTTTTAGTAACACACATAAGATATATGTGTTTATCAACTGTGTTCAAAAGACCAATTAAAACATGTATATTTTAGAAAAAAAAACATAGAACAATGAGTCAGAGTACTATTTAGCCTCTTTTATTTCAAGCTTGCCATCATAGACCTCCCTCTGCATACTAGTACGGGTTTAATAAAGTCAGTGTCAGAACTGATACAGAATTCTGATCTGGGTTCAAGTTTCCATAATATTATCCACACTGTCTCAGCTCTGAGTAGCTTAAAGGAGGCTATAGTAACAATTGCCTCTGCTGCCCTTCCTAAATACATTTAGTTTATAAATCGTATTCTCCAAAGATGGATTTATGGCCCATCTATAGCTTCAAAAACAGATTCTCAGACTCTGTTATTTATAAAAAGCTTATTTATAAGAACATAAGCAATGTCATCCAACAGTAACCATGCTTCACAACAGGACTGGGAAATGTCAGTGCAATTTTATCCCTTGCACTTAGGCCTGTTTCTCTCCTGGTGGTATTTCTACAAGGGGTATACAAGTGGCAGGCATATTAACAGTATCGCCCTACGGTACAAGCACAGTAATGAAGATGCATCAGAACCATTTTAAGTAACTGGGGAAAAAAAAACATTTCTTTTATCCCTTGATGACTCAATTGAGTTTCAGTGGGTGCATCTACATGAGATACTTTACTGCACAATAAGTGTGCGCATTTCCTTGTACCCATGCTTACTGCACAGTAAACTGCTCTAATTGTGAGTAAATTTGCTACCTGCAAATGCAAGTAGCAAATTGACTTGTGATCAGTTACTGCGCAGTAGAGCTTGTGTAGACACCAGACTGGGAGCAAATGTGGTCCTGGTCGGCCAGCCAGCAGGGGGTGGGAGATTGCTCCCGGACCCCAGGAGCTGCCTGCTGTGGTGGTGGGCTCTGCCACTGAGGTCCAGACAGGGACTATGTTCCTTTTTCCCAGCAGCAGGGAGCTCTCAGCTCCACACTCAGAGTGGGATTAGAGTATGGGGGCTGGGAGATCCTTATTTTCTAGTGCCAGCTCCATGGTTTCAGGGCCAGCACTGGGAGATTCTTCTCTCCTAGCACCAGTCCCATGACCACAGAGCTGGTGCTGGGGGATCGCAGAGCAGGGGCTGGGGAGCTCCCTGCTGGCAGGGGCTGGGAGCCTGTTCCCTGTCCAACAGACTCTCCAGTCTGTTCCCCAACTAGATCCATGATCACAGACCTGGGTAGGGAACATGCTTTCTAGTCCCCACCCTGCCATCACAGAAAGGGGTGTGGGAACTTTCCTGGTTGGGGCAGATCCCAGCCCCGTGCCCTGATTAGACCATCAAGACATGGGGCTTGGAAAGAGCTGCAGGGGTGTGATAGGTCACAGCCTCCTGCTCTGATTCACTGGTGGGGCGGCTAGCAGTGAGACCCTCGCTGGGTGGAGAATCCCCATGCAGCCAGGGGCTCACTGCTACCTGCCTCACTGGTGACACTGGTGATCAGGGCAGGCGGCGAGCACAAACAGCTCGCTCCGCTCTGCTCTGCTCTGCTCTGCTCTCCTCCTGGGAGGAGAGTGCTCCTAGGCAAATACAATTATTTTTCAATTTTGACCCAGTTCTCATTCACTCACTGGCAAGTCATGATGAGCAATACAAAACAAACAAGGAGATTCATTTGCACACATCTTGCATATACCAGGACTATATAAATAAGATATTCCCCTCACTTACTCCACATTCTTCACCGTAACTCACCAGTGTGCAAGTAAGAACTGGGTTACACCTCTTTGCAATGGCAGCACCCAGAGAGGAGGATTTTCCTTTCCCTGCTGGAGCCATCCAATAAGGGCACATCTCAAAACACCACTGGAATCTACCTCAAGTCACCAAACCAAAGGGAAGATATAAAATAGTAGCACCTGATTCCAGGGGAGGTACAGGTGCAGGACTTTGGCTAGACTGAAGTCACTGCAGGCTTGACTTCAATATATTTATTGAAGGCAACCAAACTGGACCAACTGTAACTGTGTAACTTAACTGTTCATGGCCTCAGTAGCTTACATTTATAGACCTCAATGGCATTCTTAAAAATCAGGAAGTATTACATGAATTCAATGTTTAAATGACCTAAGAGTAAGGAAGGAGCTAACTTTTTTATTTACATTACCTTCTCTTGTGAGTTCATACAATTTACTTGACTGGTTTGCTCATGTTTAAGAGGAAAGGGGAAAGAATTATTCCTCTGGGGACCCGTTTCTGAACTACAGTTGAGTGTAAAACAGACACTTTATGTATTCAGTCTGGCAACAGGTAGAAGAGAACACTAGGAATTTGAATGAAAATAAGGAAGTCATGTATTGTGCATACTGATGTAAAATGTGAGATAAGCATTTTTTGGAGACAACAGCATGTAGTAAAATCATAGTGTACGCTATATAGGTCTGTGGACTTAGATCAGAAATCACTATTGCAAGTGAACTTTTGACTTAATAAGAGTTATCATGAATTTGAAAGTCTGTATTTCCTGTTGGTCAATGTCTATCCACCTGGTTAGCAGCTCATGATCTCAAGCATGATTTACATCCTTTCATGTATACCCTCCAATGACAAGCCTCCTTGCCTACCATCACTTTCACATTAGTCATAGGTCAGGTGAAAGAAATAAAATAGCTGACTTCCTTCCTATTGGGTCATACAGAAGATTATAGCTCATGAGACACCAGCTAGAACAATAAAACACACCCACAAAACTACATGGCTTAGTTCAATGCCGTCAGTCCTTCTTCTGCAGCTTCCCCCTTAGAAGAGCCATGAATTACTTGTGGGAACCTTTTAAGTGTTGTTCCATTGATCTTTTAAAAATTAATCAAAATAAAAAGCCACATTTATGTGCTGGCCAGGAGGGACACTATGAAACTTCAATGTCTCCCCAAATTAATATGTTTTATGAAATCCAAGAATAAGGTTATTAAAATAATTTTCACACATAAAGAAGATTCAAACAAAATAAATATTTTAAAATGAACAGAAATTTCTATCTAGTGTGTAAGGCCCCTGGAGATGTTACACTTAAATCATGATTAACCATGCAAGCACATCATAAACAGTAGCTCAGCCATGCGTCCATGCAATTAATGGAGCAACAGAACAGGGAATAAGCCACAAAGTTATTGCACAAAACATGTAATAACTTTGTGGCTAATTCCCATAGATCAGGGGTTGGCAATGTTTTTGGACAGTGTCAAAAACACCCACAAACTCAGCTTGTAAGATGTTGGGCTGCCAAGGGTGGAAAGTGGGGGAGCTACAAGGGGCCTGATCCTTGTTGTGGCAGTGCAGCCCTCCCTTGTCATCCGCCCCAAGGTGCGCATGCCAAGCAAAATGCTTTCATGTGCCGCACTCTGGCACCCATGCTGGGGAGCCTTAAAATTGAACATCTGGCCAGCACCATTCAGCTGATTGGTGCTCCCAGCTCCAGGAGTGTACCAGAGCCTTGAGGGGCTCTGGTTTGCTCCCAGGGCTGAAAGTGCTAGTCGGCTGATCAGCACTCCCAGCCAGGGGAGCATACTGGAGTGAAGTGCCTGTTAAACTTTGAGTGCACTCCCAGACCTGGGCACAGGGGGCACCTGGCTTGCTATTTGCTGGTGCAGGGAGAGCTGATCTCCAGTCCCCTATAGTGATCTGATCTCCAATCCCACAATAGCATCTCCTGACATGCAACTGAATGTCTGTCAGTGGCCTTTAAAGCTAAACGTGACAGCAGAAATAATATGCAAGTGAAATCAGCTACAAACCAAAGATAACTTCACTGTATTGATTTTAAATTGCGTTAAGTTGAGGAAAAAATGCATAAAGTGTAAAAAATGACAAGGTACCTGCAACTTTTTAGTTTTTATCTTTTCGTTCATACTTTTTAGTAACACACATAAGATATATGTGTTTATCAACTGTGTTCAAAAGACCAATTAAAACATGTATATTTTAGAAAAAAAAACATAGAACAATGAGTCAGAGTACTATTTAGCCTCTTTTATTTCAAGCTTGCCATCATAGACCTCCCTCTGCATACTAGTACGGGTTTAATAAAGTCAGTGTCAGAACTGATACAGAATTCTGATCTGGGTTCAAGTTTCCATAATATTATCCACACTGTCTCAGCTCTGAGTAGCTTAAAGGAGGCTATAGTAACAATTGCCTCTGCTGCCCTTCCTAAATACATTTAGTTTATAAATCGTATTCTCCAAAGATGGATTTATGGCCCATCTATAGCTTCAAAAACAGATTCTCAGACTCTGTTATTTATAAAAAGCTTATTTATAAGAACATAAGCAATGTCATCCAACAGTAACCATGCTTCACAACAGGACTGGGAAATGTCAGTGCAATTTTATCCCTTGCACTTAGGCCTGTTTCTCTCCTGGTGGTATTTCTACAAGGGGTATACAAGTGGCAGGCATATTAACAGTATCGCCCTACGGTACAAGCACAGTAATGAAGATGCATCAGAACCATTTTAAGTAACTGGGGAAAAAAAAACATTTCTTTTATCCCTTGATGACTCAATTGAGTTTCAGTGGGTGCATCTACATGAGATACTTTACTGCACAATAAGTGTGCGCATTTCCTTGTACCCATGCTTACTGCACAGTAAACTGCTCTAATTGTGAGTAAATTTGCTACCTGCAAATGCAAGTAGCAAATTGACTTGTGATCAGTTACTGCGCAGTAGAGCTTGTGTAGACACCAGACTGGGAGCAAATGTGGTCCTGGTCGGCCAGCCAGCAGGGGGTGGGAGATTGCTCCCTGACCCCAGGAGCTGCCTGCTGTGGTGGTGGGCTCTGCCACTGAGGTCCAGACAGGGACTATGTTCCTTTTTCCCAGCAGCAGGGAGCTCTCAGCTCCACACTCAGAGTGGGATTAGAGTATGGGGGCTGGGAGATCCTTATTTTCTAGTGCCAGCTCCATGGTTTCAGGGCCAGCACTGGGAGATTCTTCTCTCCTAGCACCAGTCCCATGACCACAGAGCTGGTGCTGGGGGATCGCAGAGCAGGGGCTGGGGAGCTCCCTGCTGGCAGGGGCTGGGAGCCTGTTCCCTGTCCAACAGACTCTCCAGTCTGTTCCCCAACTAGATCCATGATCACAGACCTGGGTAGGGAACATGCTTTCTAGTCCCCACCCTGCCATCACAGAAAGGGGTGTGGGAACTTTCCTGGTTGGGGCAGATCCCAGCCCCGTGCCCTGATTAGACCATCAAGACATGGGGCTTGGAAAGAGCTGCAGGGGTGTGATAGGTCACAGCCTCCTGCTCTGATTCACTGGTGGGGCGGCTAGCAGTGAGACCCTCGCTGGGTGGAGAATCCCCATGCAGCCAGGGGCTCACTGCTACCTGCCTCACTGGTGACACTGGTGATCAGGGCAGGAGGCTGGGACCTACCCCTCCCCTGCACCTCTTTCCAAATCCCCTGCCCCTGATCAGGGACCTGGGGCAGGAGCTTCCTGCTTCTGAAGCAGGGGGACATTGTCTCTGCCCTGGCAACAGGCAGCCCCCTAGGGGCTAGCCCTGGCCAGGATACATCTGTCTCCTGGTCTGGTGCTCCAGGCCAGCCCCTGGGCTAGCATCCATGGGGAGCCTAGAGCTCCCCCTGGTGGCAGCAAGGGCCCATCTCAGGGCTCCAGGAAGCAGGAACAGTTTGCTGCCACTAGCAGCAAATCTGCTCCCACTTCCCTGCATGTGTAGATGCCTGCCCAGGAGCACTGATGAGTAATTTACTTGCAAGTAAACTGTTCCCAGATCTAATGCACATGTAGACACACCCAGTAACTAAACTACATTTGAAAGAATAGTTGCTGCAAGAAATGGTGCATTCCTCAATCTGGAATCTACAAGACTACTATACTGAGGTATTAAGAAAAGCGGATTTCTTTTACTTCTTCAGTTTTTCCTTCCAGAGCCAAATACTTAATCAGTCCTCTCTCATAATCAGTGGCAATATTAATTCCATCTGGCCTTGAAAATCCATTCTCCCCTTTCATTTTGTTTTCTTTCTTCGCTATAATCCCTGTTGTAAGAACCTTGTTGGTATAGTACTATCTGAATTTGAAATTGTTATACACCGAATAGTAATGCCCAGGACAACAACAGATTCCCATATGTACACATTTAAAACTTTTAGTTATACTAGAAATACTAAGAACTATAAATATTAAAAGCCAGTGGCTTGCATTTGGAACATGAGGTAGACTTAAAACTTCTGTAAATATACCATGATAGAGTGCTGCAAAGGAAAGGATTATAGATGTTGTAGCCATTGGAACACACAGATGTGCATTGAAGTTATGCTGCCTGTCATATAGCTAAGTTCTCATTGCGCAAGAAGGCTGGAAATCTTGGT
This sequence comes from Alligator sinensis, assembly GCF_000455745.1. Taxonomy (NCBI): domain Eukaryota; kingdom Metazoa; phylum Chordata; order Crocodylia; family Alligatoridae; genus Alligator; species Alligator sinensis. The sequence continues at coordinate 440,766 of NW_005842527.1, forward strand.
GACCTTTTTGGCCTGTTAGTTGCCAGCAAACAAAGTGGGCTGAACTTCATAGATTCGTAGATGTAGGGTCAGAAGGGACCTTGCAGATCTTCTAGTCTGACCCCCTGCCCTGGGCAGAAGAGAAAATTACCCCAGCTCAAATTATTCCAGCTCAAATTACCCCAGCCAGGTAATCATCAAGGCTCCTCTTAAAGATCCCCAAGGTAGGAGCCAGCACCACTTCCCTTGGAAGTTGGTTCCAGATCCTAGCCACCCTGACTATGAAGTAGTGCCTTCTAATGTCTAGTCTGAACCTACTCTCTACCAACTTATAGCCATTATTCCTTGTTACTCTGGGAGGTGCTCAGGGGAACAGGGTCTCTCCCATTCCCTGCTGGTCCCCCTTAGTAAGTTTATAGACAGCTACCAGGTCCCCTCTCAGCCTTCTTTTGTGAACAGGTTAAGGTCCTGTAGCCTCTCCTCGTAGGGTCTGCCCTGCTGTCCCTGGATCATGCGAGTAGCCCTCCTTTGGACCCTCAATGCCCTCAATGCTGCCTACATCCCTCCTGAAGTGCGGCACCCAAACTGGACGCAGTACTCCAACTGCAGCCTGACCAATGTTGCATAGAGAGGGAGGATCACCTCCTTGGCCCTGCTTGTGATGCATCTGTGGATGCACGACAAGGTGCAGTTAGCCCTACTGACCATGTCCTTGCATTGGCGGCCCATGTTCATCTTGGAATCAAAAATGACTCCAAGATCTCTTTCTGCCACTGTGCTTTCAAGAAGGGAGTTCCCCAGCCTATAGGTATGCTGCTGGTTCTTACTGCCCAAGTGCAGCACCCTGCACTTGTCAGTATTGAATCCCATCCTATTCTCATTTGCCCACCCCTGTAACCTGTCCAGGTCCAGCTGTACCCTGTCCCTCCCTTCTAGCATGCCTACCTCAACCCAAATCTTGGTGTCGTCTGTGAATTTAAACAGGGTGCTTTTCACGCCCTTGTCCAAGTCGATAATAAAGAAACTGAACAGTGCGGGCCCAAGGACCAAGCCCTGGGGAACTCCACTGCTCACATCCTTCCAGGTTGAATATGACCCATCCACCACCACTCTGAGTGCGGCCCCTCAGGCAATTTGCTATTCATCTGACTGTGTAGGCATCAGTGCCACAGTCACCTAGCTTTTTAATGAGAATGGGGTGGGAGACAGTGTCAAAGACCTTCCTGAAGTCCAGAAAGACTACGTCCACTGCTACACCTGCATCCAATGATTTTGTGACCTGATTGTAGAAGGCAATCAGGTTGGTCTGACAGGACCTGCCCCTCATGAAACCATAGAATCATATAACCATAGAAGTAGGGTCAAAAGGGACCTTCTAGATCTTCAAGTCCGACCCCTTGCCTGGGCAGGAGGGAAACTGGGCTCAAGTGACCCCAGCCAGGTAGGCATTGAGCCGCTTCTTAAAGACCCCCAGGGTAGGAGCCAGCACCACTTCCCTTGGAACTTGGTTCCAGATCCTAGCTGCCCTGACTGTGAAGTAGTTCCTACGGAAGTCTAATCTAAACCTACTCTCCAACAACTTGTGGCCGTTATTCCTTGTTATCCTGGGGGGCGCTAGGGGAAACAAGGTCTCCCCCAAACCCTTCTGGTCCCCCCTAGTGAGTTTATAGATGGTCACAAGGTCCCCCCTCAGCCTATATTTTCAATGTCTTCATTGCCCACCTCTTCAGTCCTTATTAAGTTTTCAATAAACATCCCAGAAATTATATTATTAAGATTAGGATAATATATTTAAGATTAGGATTTATATTATTAAGATTAGGATAACGTATTTCCCTAAATCCATCCTCTAATGGCAATGGGAACTCCATCCACTAATCGTTGATAATATTGGGTTCATTTTCTTCAATTGATTTATGTCTATCTTTCCAATAATTGCCCTTGCAACAGTTTACCCCCCCAAAAAGCCCCCAACTAAACCAAATAAGAATCAAAATACTTACTAGAAACCACGAGTTTGGTTCCTGTGCCAAAGTATTTGATCCATGTTGTAGTAGCACAGTGTTTTTTCTTTGTACAAAAAGTTACCATACTTAACTGAAGCTGGTGGTTCATGGTTGAAAAAACTGAGCCCTCCAGCCAATCACTGGGAGAATACTTCACAAGAAATACTGTTGGTTCCTTGAGGGTTTAAAAATTAACTTCTGATTTTTCATGCCTTCATTCAGGTCTATTTGAGATCTTTGTGACTTTTCCATTAAATAACTCATCAACCTATTTTCCTCAAATGGGAACCAGGCAGGGACTGCTGTTTTGGATTTTTATGAGACTGGTAGGTCAGATGGATTTAACATGTTTTCAACATGTGATCACCTATTAAATGAGAATTTGACTTGGGGATCACAAGCCTTTTCAGGCACAATAGCATGGCCACCTTTCCTGCAGTCAGCAATCAGATAAATTCTCTGTTGCAGCTGTAGCAACTGCTTACATGGGAAAATAATGGTAAAATAATGATTTGTTTTTAGTTGTCTTACTACAGTTAAGCAGAAGGAAATGAAGCAGCATTCTGGAAAAAAGCCAGTTCTGTACAGACCACTACAAAGAGTCCTATAGGCAACATATTTTGGCTGTCTCTTAGGATAATAAAATCATAGAACATTAGGGTTCATAGATTCATAGATTGTAAGGCTGGAAGGGACCTCAGAAGATCACTGAGTCCTGGCCCCTGCACCAAGCAGGAAAGATAACTGGGGGTCAGGTGACCCCAGCAAGGTGACTGTCTAGTCTCCTCTTGAAGATATCCAGGTTGAAAGTGACCTCAAGAGGTCATCTAGTCCAACCTCCTGCTCAAGCAGGACCATCCCCAAGTAGATCATCCCAGCCAAGACTTTGTCTAGCTGGGTCTTAAAAACTTCCAAGGATGGAGATTTCACAACCTCTCTGGCTAACCTGTTCCAGTGTTTTACTATCCCCCTAATGAGAAAGTTTGTCCTAATATCTAAACCTAAATTTTCCTTCCTGCAACTTCAGACCATTGCTCCTTGTTTTGTCATCTGCCACCACTGAGAACAGTCTAGCTCCATCAGTTATACTGTCAGCCTCTACAATGTCTTATGGAAAGTAGTCCCACAGGTTTTTTACAGGGGGAGGGAACAACAATTCCCTCCCTCCTCCCCCCCCCCCAAAAAAACCCCTTCCTTTTAGTTTGAAACCCACTTCTTAATAATTTCCTCATGTGTCCTAGATCTGGTATCGTGAGAGAAAGTAAATAGTAAATCCCTGCAGACACGAGACAAAGAAAGCCGAGGCATGCATGGAAGTCAAGCTGGCACCTGAAATTAAAGACAAGAGATCCTTCTATAGGTACATAGGGAGCAAGAAAAAATCAAGCTCCACTGTGGCCCCCCCACTGAATGTGGAGGGGAAGCCCACAGTTGACCCCCGTGAAAAGGCAGAGCCCCTTAATTCTTACTTTGCATCAGTATTCCTGAAACCAAGCGAGAACTTGTCACCTATCCAGAGGTGCAGAGAATACGGTGATGACAGCATTCCAATCAGGCCCAAACAGGTGAAGATACTCTTAGATCATTTGGGTGTTTTCAAGTCGGCTGGGCCAGAAAACCTGCATCCAAGAGTGCTGAAAGAAATGGCCAAGCTCATAGCAGTGCCTCTGGAGCGGCTGTTCGAAGAGTCATGGAATTCAGGAGTAGTCCCAAATGCCTGGAAGAAGGCTAACATGGTGCCCATCTTTAGGAAAGGAAAGAGGGATGAGCCTGCTAACTACAGACCAAGTCAGTCTGATTTTGGTCCTAGGAAAAATCTTTGAAAAAATTGTCAAGGAGGCCATCAACCACAAGCTCACAACTGGTGGAGTACTGAGAAACAACCAGCATGACTTTGTCAAGGGGAGGTCGTGCCTAACAAACCTGGTATCCTTTTATGACCAAGTATCTAACCAGCTGGACATGAGACAGGAGGTAGATGTCTTCTACCTAGATTTCAGCAAGGCCTTTGATACCGTTTCCCATGAAATCCTCTCAGTTAAGTTGGAGAGTACAGGCCTAGATCAGGCTACAGTGTGGTAGGTTGGCAACTGGCTCAGCGGCCGATCTCAGTGAGTGGTAATTGATGGACTGGACTTGATGATCTCACAGGTCCCTTCCAGTCCTTCAATTCTATGATTCTTCTCACCATTCATTAGTTTGTAAACTTTGTTATATCTACTTCCCTCTCAGTTGTATTTTCTCTAAAAAATGTCTCTCTCCTATTTAATCTCTCCTTGTATGGAAGCCTTTCTATTCCCTTGATCACCCTGGTTGCCATGGGTGCCTGGTGCCTCCTGAGTCTGGGGGGGCACCAGATTGCTGATGGGGGGGGGGGCATCCCTGGGGTCCCCCCCAGTGGC